>NC_043977.1:13155592-13455592 GCF_902148855.1 Sphaeramia orbicularis
GACGAGTGCATTCAGCAAATCACACACTCTTTGACGTTTGCTTTCCTGATTACTCATATGGGCAAAAGTTTCTGAAAAGGTATGGATAATAGTGTTAGGTATGATTATGACATCAATATATGTTTGGTTTCAAAACAATTGACGTAGTGTCTGCTGAGAAAAAACAACTAAATGTTCATTGTAAATTTTGCTTCCCCACCCTGTAAATAGAAAATAAATATTTGTGAAATTACAATACATTTGCAAATGTATTTTAACTGTATTTTTCTGTGAAAAAAGAAAAAAATTATTTTGAAAAATGGAAATTTTATGGTTATTCACAGTTATAGTTTTTTCATGTTATTTTACATTTGACATGTAAAATCACAGCCTATTTTTGTCATTTCATTGATATTTTCCTGTATCTTAAAAATACAGGAAAAATCTGTAAAATAAACAGTGAACATTCTGTTAAATTACAGATTTTTTTTTTACAGTGTGTCCACAGTAAGAGTATTTTAATCTCAACTCTTAAATGTTGTGATATTAAAAATCTGCATAAAACATTCTCCGGAAGTGCATTGTTAATTCAAAGGTTGCATTTATACACAGTTCATTTAATGAGCGCCCCGTTACTAATTACATCCTTAACACCTACTGTATCTGTGAGGATTTTTCCTGCGATTTCTTGTGTGCATTCGCTAAGTTCTTTTGTTCTACAGAGTGATTTATTAATGAAGGGTAGAAGGCATCCCCCCCCCTCCCCCCCACACTTTAATCGCCCCTTACAAAAGCCAAAAAAGACAAATATATAATTCATAAGTACTAATACAGCAGCTGTTTTGTGTGGTTAAGTACAGAAGCGTGATGTAAATGTGGTGATGCATAATGATGAGCCTGCGTTTCTCACCACCGGAGAAATATTTGATCTTTCGGAAAATGGTTGTGTTATTTCAGGAGCTTATTAGAAAGGCTGCATGGGGGACACTGGGTTGTAAATACTGACGTTTAATACCACTCTCCGTACTTCTGCTCCTCCTATTTACCTTCCTTTTCTTCTCTCATTCCACTTCTTTATAAGCTGAATTTTCGTTCCTTTATTTTAGTTGTTTTGTTTTTTGTTTTTTTTTTCCTCTAGCCATCCTCCCTCCTACCTGTTTTCCACATCACCTCATCCTTACCCTCAGAAAGAGGACTGCAACTAATGATGATTTTAATAATTGATTAAAGGTAGGGTACTTGGTCTTAGAAAAATGGTTTGAGCAAGCTACATTTGGAAAATACTCAAGTCAAAAGTCCAAATCCCTTTCTTTAGACCAGGGGTGTTAAACTCAATGTCTTTCAGGGGCCATATTCAGCCCAATTTGATTTCCAGTGGGCCGGACTAGTAAAATAATAACATAATAACCTTTAAATAATGACAACTTGAAATATTTTAGTGCAAAAAATAACATTAGATGATGAAACTATTTCTGTCCAAAACAAAAAAGATGTGAATTACTGGAAAAAAATGAAATTTCTGAAGAAAAACAAGTACACTTTTATCAATATTATGCCTAAACTTATGGTTTATACATGTGCATTACAGATCAGATCTACCAAGACACAAAACAGGCAGAATATTTTTAAAATTGCACTTATTTTTCTTTAAACATTTCAGGTTGTTCATATTTGTTCAGATTATTGACATTTTATTGTTAAAGGATATCAGAATTTAATGTTCTTTGCAATAAATAAAATAAAATAAAAAAAAAATGGTGTTGCCATTATTTATAGGCATAATATCATATTATTTTTTTCACATTAAACCAAGAAGAAAATTTGGAGTCATTATTTCTAGGTTATTATGTTATTATTTTTGAGTTTGATGCCCCTGACTGTTAACATCTACAGGGTAATTTTTGCATTTTGTACTGAGTAAATTCATCTCGCGGGCCAGATTGGAACCTTTGGTGGGCTGGTTTTGGCCCCCGGGCCGCATGTTTGGCACCTGTGCTTTAGGCCAAGGTTATTATCGTTAACGAAAACTAACAAAATGACAAAAACTAGAATTGAAATTCAACATGTCAACCTTAGTGTGTTATTGGAGTCTAATAATACTTTATTAGTTTTATGAAATTTTTCAAAATTTTCTGTCATGTAGAAAATCAAGGTCAATGACGTTACCATATTTGGTTCCTTACCCGTAAGTGACAAAAAAAAAAAAAAAAAAATCAAGAAGTATATCTAAAAAAATACAAGAAAACACATGTAAGTTGAAAGGAACATGTGTTTTAGAACATTAGAACATCACTTTTCGACCATCAGACCAACACACACCTGTCCACATCCACATTCTCCCTTTGAACGTCATTCCTTCCATTAGTACCGTTACTTCATGGTACCGAACAAAGCAGGTCCACTCACTGTTCATGCACAGATGGACCTTAAAGACCCTGTAGACCACATTGGACCTGATAATTGTTGACTCACTGGAACTGTTGCTGTCACTGTCTTGTAATTTTATGCCAAAATTAACAAATATAGTCCCTTGCCCGATAAGGGGTTAACCAATACAACCCATTTTGTTTAGTTTTTTGTGTGTATTTTAAGGCTGTGCACATGTTTAATGTATGTTCTTGTTGTACAGGGTGGGGAAGCAAAATTTACAATGAACATTTAGTTGTTTTTTCTCAGCAGGCACTACGTCAATTGTTTTGAAACCAAACATATATTGATGTCATAATCATACCTAACACTATTATCCATACCTTTTCAGAAACTTTTGCCCATATGAGTAATCAGGAAAGCAAACGTCAAAGAGTGTGTGATTTGCTGAATGCACTCGTCACACCAAAGGAGATTTCAAAAATAGTTGGAGTGTCCATAAAGACTGTTTATAATGGAAAGAAGAGAATGACTATGAGCAAAACTATTACCAGAAAGTCTGGAAGATACTATTAAAGAAGAATGGGAGAAGTTGTCACCCGAATATTTGAGGAACACTTGCGCAAGTTTCAGGAAGCGTGTGAAGGCAGTTATTGAGAAAGAAGGAGGACACATAGAATAAAAACATTTTCTATTATGTCAGTTTTCTTGTGGCAAATAAATTCTCATGACTTTCAATAAACTAATTGGTCATACACTGTCTTTCAATCCCTGCCTCAAAATATTGTAAATTTTGCTTCCCCACCCTGTATCTGAAGAAAAAAGGATGAGAAACCATGCAAACCCTGTAAAAACAACAAAACTAAAGATTGCCTGAGGCTTTTGAATAGTTCTGTCTGATCATAATAATGAACATCAACATGTGCAACAACAGAACACACATATGATCGCGGAAAAAATTATTAGACCATCCCTTGTTTTCTTCAGTTTCTTATTCATTTTAATGCCTGGTCCAACTAAAGGTACATTCATTTGGACAAAAATAATGATAACAACAAAAATAGCACATAGTAGTTTAATGTCAGAGCTGATATTTAGACATTTTCCATGTTTTCTTGATAATAACCAAAAACACTTCAGTTCTTACATCAATATCTATGGCATTGTACTGACAAAAACAGTGCTTTTAGGCATTCCATGTTTTCTTTTCTGTCTGTTTTAGTCACATGATACACACAGGAGTTAGTACTTGATTGCATAACCGTTGTTTCTGATGACTTTTGATGGTCTAATAATTTTTTCCACGACTATACAAAGAAAAACACAGACCAACGGGAATCCAGTAAAAACCTATGTTTAGTGTCTTGATGATACAGAGTTTTGTTTAAAATAGGAAAGGACGGTCTCCCACAAATATCTCTACTTGATACATAACACTTCCAATCCATTTCTGGTGGTTTATCAGATTTCCAGTGAATCAACACAAGTCGCCAGTAATGTCAGAAAGAATCTAAAATCCAATAACTTCAGGAGCTCCTCCAAACAATGCAATTCCTGGATCTTGTATCTTTTTTACCACAAATACTGGAATAGTTTTAAAAATGTCAGAATGATAAAAGACTATTGTAATCCCAGAGTGGTTTCATGTTCACGACAGAGGAGGCGCATCTTATCCTGGAGACATCTGTGTTCGTTTATTCCAGCTGAGGTAAGTCCTCAAATCACCTCACTGCAAAAATCTAAATCTTACCAAGTGTATTTTTTTTTCATTTCTAGTCCAAATATTTCATCACACTTAAAATAAGACAGAATGACCTAAAGAGGAACTTTTCAGTGAGATATAAGAACTGATTTTTAGACAATAGATCTGGAAAATCTTATTTTAAGAAATCTCACCAAGATAATTTTCACATGTTCCATTGGCAGATTTTTTTTTCTTAATTCAAGATTTTTTTTTTTTTTTTGCTTAATTGGCAGATTTTTTTCTTAATTCAAGCAAAAAATCTGCCAATGGTACACGTGAAAATGATCTTATCCAAGAGCTTATTTTTAGACAATAGATCTTGAAAATCTTATTTCAAGAAATCTTACCAAGATAATTTTCACTTGTTCCACTGGCAGATTTTTTTTTTTTTTTTTTTTGCTTAATTCAAGATTTTTTTTTAAATTTTGTGTTTTTTATTTTTTCATTTTTATTGTTATTATTATTTTTGCTTAATTGGCAGATTTTTTTTCTTAATTCAAGATTTTTTTTTTTTTTTTTTTGCTTAACTGGCAGATTTTTTTCTTACTTCAAGATATATATATATATATATATGTATATATATGTATATATATGTATATATATGTATATATATGTATATATGTATATATATGTATATATATATATGTATATATATATATATATTTATTTATTTATTTATTTATTTATTTATTTATTTTTCTTAATTCAAGCAAATAAAATTTGTGAATGGAACAAGTGAAAATTATCTTATCTAAGAATGTATTTTTAGATGACAAATCTTGAAAATCTTATTTCAAGAATTCTTACCAAGATAATTTTCACTTGTTCAATTCACAGATTTTTTTTTGCTTGAATTAAGCAAAAAAAAATATCTTGAATTAAGAAAAAAATCTGCCAATTAAGCAAAAAAAAACCCCCAAAAACTAAACTTCAATTAACGGAAAAAAATCTGCCTGTGGAAGAAGTGAAATTTATCTTGTAAGATTTCTTGAAATAAGATTTTCCAGATCTGTTGTCTAAAAATCAGTTCTTATATCTCACTGAAAAGTTCCTCTTTAGGTGATTATGTCTGATTTTAAGTGTGATGAGATGTTTTGACTAGAAATGAGAAAAATACACTTGGTAAGATTTAGATTTCTTCCATTGCTCAAACTGGAGTAAACCATGTGTGATGCATGCGGACGTCAAATGGATTCTTGACACGATAGATTTCAAGACTTTGGTCCCAACGTCCTGAACCCACTCCTCCCTAAGGTGTTCCGAAGAATAGGAGACCTTGACGAGCAAAAAAGACTGACTCACAGAATCAATGATCAGTGTTTTTAAAAAGTAAGTAATCTAGTGCAAAAATATAGCAGCCAGAAACAAGTCTGAGGAGCTATAAAAATAAAAACTCCTTTATTACCTACAGGGACACCATTAGCATCAAAGGGAAGCCCTTTTCTTGAACTGAACTGTATAATTTTGATATCAGACGCTGCTGCTTGAGTTCTGAATTTATCCAGCCTTGCACTGGCAGCAGTGAAAGGAAGCAAATATCTGGTTTAATATATGACAATTTAATAGGATTTTATGCAGCATGATGCAATCGGCTTCACTTTTTAGTAACCGATTGTAAATGTAGACATTCATTTTTTATTATTATTGATTAAAAAGAGGTTCTACCTTTAAACAGATGTATTTTATGAAACACCAGTGAATCCTATAAACAGTGGCTCCGACTGTCATGTGGGAATCTGTTGCACATCATGTCCAGGTATTGGTTGTTGTTGATCTGCATCTGACAGTTTGTGTTAAGTTGTTTTTTTTTTTTTTTTTTTAATTTCTAATCCAACTTTATTTGTAAAGCACTTTAAAACAACTGCAGTGGACCAAAGTGCTGTACAGGGGGAGGAGGTCTCTACACTGGCTCCCTGTCTCTCAGAGAATAGACTTCTAAATTCTCTTACTAGCATATAAAGCACTGAATGGTTCAGACCCAAAATACATCAGAGACCTTCTAGTCCAGTATGAACCATCCAGACCACTCAGGTCATCTGGTGCAGGTCTGCTCTGTGTTCCCAAAGTCAGAACTAAACATGGAGAATCAGCGTTCAGTTTCTATGCTCCGTATATCTGGAACAAACTACCAGAAAATATCAGGTCTGCTGAGAGTCTGAGTTCTTTTAAGTCAAGGTTACAGACTCACCTGTTCACTGCTGCCTTTGACTAAAAGGCTTTTGACTTTTTAAATTGTATATTCTCTTTGAAACTCTGCACTGCAACTCTTACTTTAATATGTGTGTTTTTATTTTTATTTTATTCTATTTTTTTTTTTTTTTTTTGATTTTATGTGTTGTTTTATTACTCGCTGTTTTTAATCACCTTTTACATGTTTCTTTTATAATGTTTTAAATGTGATTCTTTTTGTTTCTTTTATTTCAATGTCCTGTGTGAAGCACCTTGAATTGCCTTGTTGCTGAAATGTGCTATACAAATAAACTTGCCTTGCCTTGCCTTACAGAAGAATAAACAAAACCCAGATAAAAGAACAAAATACAGACCTGATTAAAAGACATAGAACTGTACCAAAAAGAAAACAGTGCAGCACAGAAGAATAAATAAAACCCAAATGAAAAACAAGAATAGATTAAAAAACATGAAAAGCCATACAATTAAAAACCAAAAAAAAATAAGAACAATAAACCACTACCAAATAAAAACCATAGAATAAAAATAATACCTTCCAGCATCTCACATGGTTTCAAAAGCCAAGGAGAAAAGGAGAGGATATTTATATGTTGTAATAGTGCAGGCATTTGTCTAAGGAATGCAAAGTCTATTTGGAAATAATCTTTATGTTGTATTTAGTATTTAGCATTAGTTTTGAAAATGTTTTTAGAATTTGGTCTTTAAATAGTCTTTAGTCTTTATTAAGTAGTATTAGGCCCAATCCTAATTCACCCTTTGCCCCCCCCCCATGGCCCTTGCACTTGGCACTACCCCTTGAAACAGAGTTGCAAGGGGAAGGGGTTGAAAAATGTCCCTATGAAATGGGACAACCCTTCCAGACCTGTTACATCATCAGCAGTCATTGATGCCACTGTAAACAGATGCGACAACTTTGTTTCTGAAAGTATTCATCATACCGTCAGCAGCTGTGACTGTGTTCCATGGGCTTTGGTCATCGTTTTGCACCTATCAACCGCAAACCGCAGAAATGCGATCTATAACACATTGAAACGGCTTTAAACAGACAATCGAATGATTAAGTCGTTAATGAAGAAAACACGTACATTTGTGTGTTTCTTTCATCACACTGCTGCACTTTTTGTTGTGTTTACCTCCATCTTACCGATGATTCAAACAGAATTATGGGAGATTTCTCAAACCCCTCAGTTTATAGCGTGGTCCTGAAAAATGTCCATTTCGAGGGCCAAACAGTCCTCCCCCTCCCCCTTAGGCCTTCCCCTCTGACTCATCGAGAATCAGGACACCCCTACCCCTTCATGTGAACATGGAGGGGTAGGGGTAAGGGGGAGGGGCAAGGGGTGAAATGGGATTGGGCCATAGTCTTTATATTGTCTTCAGTATTGGTTGTTTGTATTAGTCTATATATAGTCTATAGACTTTAGTATTTGTATTTAGTAGTAGTCTCTAAATAATATTTAGTATTAGTATATAGTCTTAATTGTTAGTATTAGTCTTTATATAGTCTACAGTATTTGTATTAATATAGTCTTTAGTGTCACTCTTTAGTATTAATCTTTAGTATTAGTATTCAGTTTTAGTTGTTGGTACTAATTAGTAATAATCTCAATAAGTCTTTTTATAGTTTTTGTATCTAGCATTAGAATAGTTTGTAGTATTTATATAGTCTACAGGATGTCGTGTTTGTATTTAGGGGTAGATTTTTGTATTATTCTACATATATAGTCGATAGACTTTAGTATTTGTATTTAGTAGTAGTCTCTACAGGGTGGGGAAGCAAAATTTACAATATTTTGAGGCAGGGATTGAAAGACAGTGTATGACCAATTAGTTTATTGAAAGTCATGAGAATTTATTTGCCACAAGAAAATTGACATAATAGAAAATGTTTTTATTCTATGTGTCCTCCTCCTTTCTCAATAACTGCCTTCACACGCTTCCTGAAACTTGCGCAAGTGTTCCTCAAATATTCAGGTGACAACTTCTCCCATTCTTCTTTAATAGTATCTTCCAGACTTTCTCGTAATAGTTTTGCTCATAGTCATTCTCTTCTTTCCATTATAAACAGTCTTTATGGACACTCCAGCTATTTTTGAAATCTCCTTTGGTGTGACGAGTGCATTCAGCAAATCACACACTCTTTGACGTTTGCTTTCCTGATTACTCATATGGGCAAAAGTTTCTGAAAAGGTATGGATAATAGTGTTAGGTATGATTATGACATCAATACATGTTTGGTTTCAAAACAATTGACATAGTGCCTGCTGGGAAAAAACAACTAAATGTTCATTGTAAATTTTGCTTCCCCACCCTGTAAATAATATTTAGGATTAGTATATAGTTTTAGTATTTAGTATTAGTCTTTATATAGTCTTTAGTGTCAGTACCGAGTATTAGTCTTTATATAGTCTACAGTATTAGTATTAATATAGTCTTTAGTGTCACTCTTTAGTATTAATCTTTCGTATTAGTATTCAGTATTAGTTGTTAGTATTAATTAGTAATAATCTCAATAAGTCTTTTTATAGTTTTTGTATCTAGCATTAGAATAGTTTGAATAATAATGGATTGGATTTATATAACGCTTTTCTAGACACCCAAAGTGCTTTACATTATTGACCCATTATTCATTCGCTCTCACATTCACACTCTGGTGCTGGTAAACAGACTGACAGAAGCGTGGCTGCCAGTTTGCACCTACGGCCCCTCCGACCACCACCAAACATTCATACACCAGTGTGGGTGGCACTGGAGGCAGGGAGGGTGAAGTGTCTTGCCCAAGGACACAATGGACTGACTAGGACAGAACGGGATTTGAACCACCAACCCTTCAGTAATTGGACGACTCGCTCTACCCACTTGAGCCACAGCCGTTTGTAGTATTTATATAGTCTACAGGATTTCGTGTTTGTATTTAGTGGTAGATTATATATATATATATATATATATATATATATATATATATATATATATATATATTTATATATATATATATATATATATATATATATATATATATATATATATATATATATATAGTCAATAGACTTTAGTATTTGTATTTAGCAGTAGTCTCTAAATAATATTTAGTATTAGTAGATAGTTGTAGTATTTAGTATTCGTCTTTATATAGTCTTTAGTGTCAGTACTGAGTATGAGACTTCAGTATTAGTCTTTATATAGTCTACAGTATTTAATATTTGCGTTTACATAGTCTTTAGTATCAGTCTTTAGTATTAGTTGTTCGTATTAGTATTTAGTATTAGTCTTTAAATAATCTTTATTAGTTTTTATACAGTTTCTGTTTCTAGCATTAGTCTACGAATCATTTGTAGTATGTATATAGTCTACAATATTTAGTGGTAGTCTGTCGTATTACTCTTTAAATAGTTTTTTGTATTTTGTATTAATAGTATCTGCAGGTTCTTTCTTGTCATAATCTTCTTGTTGGTCCATCATGTGAGTGTTCAGATCTTTTCTTCTACCACTGGACATAGTTTCAGTTGTTCCCAGTTTACAAACACACACAGTGTTATCCAACTTCACAGTATTCTGTTTGAATCTATTCCAAACTTTGACGCACCACTACAGGACATGTTGTTTATGACTACGCTACAGTACTGTTAGGGTTTATACTTCATACTTTTATACCATGTCAGTCCTACATCACTATGGTTTCCTAGTATCGGTTTCAGCCCCAGAACACAGATGCATAGGTTGAACTGAGTCGACTGTTTTTCCTTCAGAGGCTCAGGTTCTTTTATGTCGGCGCTAAAATGCAAACATGTTTCCTCGGTTGCTGATGGCTAATGTACTGTTCTAATGGGGGAGGGGGGGGCATCAAAGCAAAAGGACACAAGTAGAGGAAACGGGTTCAGTGTTTAGAAAGAAACTGGATATATGAAGGACTGTGGTGGGAAGATGTACCCTGAAGAAGATAGAGCAGGGGTCGGCAACCTGTGGCTCCGGAGCCGCATGCGGCTCTTTCATCCTTCTGTTGCGGCTCTGCGTGGCTTGGGAAAATAAATTATAAGTGTCCGATTGAAGTGTATGTTATTTGTCTCAAAAACGTGTATCATGTCTTCTTATTAAGTCAAAGTTTTTAACTTCTTTCTTCAGACCTTGTGCAATTTCGGTGATCAGCATTCGCCTTCTTCAGAGACGTTTGACAGCACTTGACGTGTCAGCCGACAGCCGGCATGCGCGGAATGCCCTGTGACACCAAAACTGCACAATATCTGAACAAAGTATTTTATTTGTGTTTGTTCGTTTGTTTAATTATAGTTGTAAATTGTAAGATTATTGTGCGCTGGTTCCTCATACGATCTATGGTCAATGCATTTCCCCATTGAAGCCTGGCTTCTATGGGAGTCTATGGGACTGAGTGGAAGCTTTTTTTTCATTGCATCAAAACTGGACGGAATTGGATAAAGGTTTTCTTTGAGTTCAAATGAAATTCTTCCCTGTATGTAAATGGGTATGGTATGTGTGAGCTTGCTGTCTTATCTATGGGTTGATTCGTTGTTAATATGATGATTAAAAAACAAAAGACAAAAAACGAGGCAATAAAAGGATAGTAATAAAAGCACATTTTCTCTTTCTTTTTTTTTTGTCGGTGGACTTATCGGGGTTTCCTTTGGATTCGTGCCGATACGGGATTGACTTGCTTTTGCGCCGGCTGTGGATTCACAGACTTAAAATGATTTGAAAGACACTTGAAAGTCAACAAATTTTAGTTTTTCGTTAGAGGAGGACTTTTAATTTATTTCTAAAATATAAAGATTAAAAAGAAGTAATTACGTCTGTTGTAATATCATTTTCATTTAACATTACGCACGACGTGCAGTAGGGACGAGATGCCACGGTACTTGGCACCATGCTGTGGTACCTGGTACCAAGCCTTGGTACCGAGCTGAGCTGTGGTACCGTGCCATGGTCCCACAGCGCCATGGCACCTGGCACCGAGCTGTGGCACCGCAGTACCACGACTCAGTGCCAGGTGCCATGGCACGACCAAGATGCCGCGGCACCTTGGGGCCAACGCTAGGTGCCGTTGCACCGCCGTACCATGGCTCGGTGCCGGGTGCCGTTGCATCGCAGTGCCGCTGCTCAGTGTCAGGTGCCATGGCACCGCGGTGCCACAACTGGGTGCCACCGGTGCCGCGGCACCACCGGCACCTTTAGCCAAGGCACCACCGCGGTGCCACGGCACCTGGCAACGAGCCATGGTACGGCGGTGCGACAGCACCTAGCGTTGGCCCCGAGGTGCGCCGCGGCACCATGAGCCGAGATGCGTGGCACCAAGCCGTGGTACCGGTAAAATCGTTGTATAAGCCGCCTCGGAGTATAAACCATAGTGTTTAAAGTGTGGGGAAAAAAGTAGCAGCTTATAGTCCGGAATTTACGGTATATATAGGCTAACATCTTCATTTCAGATGTCAAAAAGTGTTTGTGGCTCCCAGTGTTGTCTTTTCCGTGGAAACCGGGTCGAAATGGCTCTTTGAGTGTTAAAGGTTGCCGACCCCTGAGATAGAGGATGTTTTAAGGAATTCAGATCAGAGTTTTCACCACATTTTAACAAAGTAGAAAAAAAAAATATACAGGTCTGAACTTTAACAAAGACCCCTCATCATCACTGCCACCAGACTTTACACCAGGGGTTCCAAACAGGTCCGGGGGCCAAAACCAGCCCTCCAAAGGTTCCAGTTCAGCCCATAGGTGAATTTACAAACAGCAAAACTTAAGATATTAAGTCAAGGGTGTCAAAGTCATTTTAGTTCAGGTTCCACATACAGACCAATATGACCTAAAGTAAAATAATCGCATAATAACCTATAAATAATGACCACTTCAAATTGTCGTTTTAGTTAAATGTGGAAAAAAAAAATAACATTACACTATGAAAATATTCTATATCCTTTAACAATAAACTTGTGAATAACCTGAATAAATATGAACAACCTGAAATGTCTGAAGAGAAAAAAAGGAGTTTCTCAGATTTTTGTTCATTTTTATGCAGGATTTGTTCCTGTTATTGCTTAATTCATATTTCATTCATTCATTTCATTTCATTCATATTTAACGTCTTTTTTTTTTTTTTTTTTTTTTTTTTTTTTTTTTACATTTCTGCTCATTTTTCTCACAATTTTGTACATGTTTCTCAGCTTTCTGGAGATATAGTGTTCTTGTTCTTGTTAGATTTGTTCATATTTGTTGATTGTAATTGGAATTTTTTTTTTTTTTTCTGTTCATTTTCTCAAATTTTTGTACACGTTTCAAAAAAAAAAAAAAGAATATCCTGAATAACCATGAACGCCTTGAAGTATCTATAGAAAAACAGGTGCAAATTTAACAATATTCTGCCTAAATGGTTTGTGCATTTCTGTGATCTGTAAATTGTGTTTTAAAAAATAGAACACAATAATCATGCAACTGATGCTATGATCTCTCAGGAAAACACCAACCACAGCATATAAAAGGCCATCGACCAGGTTTACGATACATTTAGATTAATGCAGAGTTCTGCTTATTGATTATGTTAACATCGGTTTCCTAGTTGTATCATAAATCTCGGTACTCCGACTTATTATTAATGACAGTGACGCTAGGCACATACTGAAAGTCGGACCTTATATGTTGCATAGGTAACAGGGGGAGCACAACGGATGTTACCACCAAAGAGATTGCGGAGGAGTGTGTGTGTGTGTGTGTGTGGGGGGGTCATGGCATGACATAATATGCTGCCTTATATTAATACTTATACAACCTAACAACCCCCATTTCGGTCTCAGCGCCCCCCCCTCTCAGCTTTCTCATCCCAAACGCCCCCAGACGGTGTCCCACCCCCATTGAGAAACACTGGTGTACAAAAAAACAGAAACATGTTGTGATAAGTTAACCCTGTAAAGCCTGAACCATTAAATCGTTGACAGAAAATTCCAGTTCTTTGAAACTGGAGCCTTTATTGGTTCTCCTGAACAACCCAAAGAAGTTTTTTTTTTTCAAATATCAATTTCCAAATATCAATTTTTTGATACATCTGGTCTCAGTGCTCAAATATTGTTATTTTTTAACAAACAAAAAGATAATATAACACAAACATGTCTAACAATTTTTATTTATTTATTTATTTAAATTTTGCTCCACAACAAATCAAATATTAGGACAAGCAAAGAAACAAATTGTGCAGGTGAGATCAGAAAACCCTGTGGGGCTTCTAAAATTCATCTCACCTCATTACAGCATTAGCATAAAGAAAGACAATAGAAATAAACCAATGATCAGTCAATCAGGTTTTTCAAGACAAAAAAAATATCACACAGATCATGTAGAGGGCTTCAAAACTCATGTATCAAATATGATACGTTCAGTGTTATCGGGTTAACATGATAAATCTCTAGTAAAGGTAAGAGAAAAAATGCTCACGAAAACCCACGACTTTCAGTACGTGCTGTGATGTTATGTTTTATGACGCCGACGATGATCACTAACAGGTTATTATCCACCTTGTCAGACGCCTTGTACAGAAAACCGTCTATTCCTGTAGTTCCTTTCAAGTTAAATGTCATATTTTCATATCTACGCTAAAAAAATCAGACAGTTGTTTTGAAAATGATCATTAAATTGGATTTTTTTTTTTCTTTCTGTCTCAGCTTCTGTCTCCCATGGGGGAAACACTTCGGTCGCTTCAATGACGTTCTGGTGGCAGATCGCGTGTAAGAAAAGCAGAATGTCAGCGGCGTTCGCATTTCATTCTCTGCTGGTAAATAATTGCAAATTTATGATCTTGCCCGCACGTGTGCAAGACACATCTGGTGTTTGGTTTGAGATCATATTAGGCTCTGAGCGGCGGAGAAGGTGACTGCGATGCTGACTCCTCCAAAAATGACGAATCTCTATCATCTGAACTTTAACACGACTACGTGACTCCCCACAGCTCCCGAGGATAAAGAGCTGTAGTTCCCAGATTAGGACTCGCCTTAACTAATTATCCGCCGCTAATTAATGTGAAGAAAAAGCAATCAAAATGGCTACACCTGTCTAATTATATACAAGTCAAACTGTGTGGGGTTGGATCCAGGAAAAGGTGAATGATGAAAGTCTCAAGGCTGGACTCCTGCGCTGACAAGCTGTTTAATTGGATTAAACAGGAAGTTGTTAATTAATTAGTGCATCATGGTTGACTGGCATTGGATTCTCCGTGGTCAGTTATTAGCAGCTTAAAAGACCTGTTGTGTTAAAACCTTCTCAGCAACACAAGGACGTTTTTATTTTAGGGGGGAAAGAAAAAAAAAAAAAAAAAACATTTGATTTTTTTTTTTTTTTTGCAAAGTTCACTCATAAAACATGCAAAAACACTTCTTCGAGGGAGGATTAAAGCTGCACAGCATGCCGTCACAAAGCGGCACACCAGGCATTTTTATTAAATTCCACACTCTTTCATTTTGTGGTATTATGTAGACATTTTAATTATTAGATACGTCGACTTTCTTTCTTTTTTTTTTTTTTAAAGGAGTGATATTTTGCTTTTTAAAATGGAATTATACATTTTTAAACATTTCTCTGTGGTCTACATAAACTGTAAATGCTCTGCTTGGGTCTGAATTCTTCATTAATTTAACTCCTCAGGTCCATTTTCAACCCTATTTCTGACTAAGGACACCAGAAAAGTCATTTTGAGCGCTGGCCCTTTAACTCTTTCGGTGCCAGACAGTTAAGGGGCTAATAAGCCTTAAAAGTGCCACAGAATTTGGCCGTTTTTCAGTATTTTGCATCGTTTTTATAATCGAAGTCTGAATCGTCATCAGAACTCATTTTCTAGCAGATGGGACTGTTTTGACAGATCGCTGTGTTTACGATATTACTACAAAATGGCCATCTAATTTGCATATGATTTCATTCATAAATTCATTCATAAAATTTCCCAAGCAGAAAACGAAACGCGAGCTCTTCCTTGGTCAAAAACCGCTCGGTAACATCCGACCGATTGCTACTTAGATTCGAAACGCACCGGACGCAGCCGATTCATTATTGATTGTAATTTGCATAATTTATTCGGTCGTGTGACCTCAAATTCCCGTCTGGTCTCAAAAGGGGGACACAGAAAGAACGTCATCGAAATGTGAGAAAGAAATGGAGGTGGATGGTTTGTTTGTACACAAATATGGCGTGTTCTCCAAAGCCGATCTGATCGGCCCGTGGCACTTTAAAGGTTGTATTCGTAAAGCCGATTTAATCGGCCCATGGCATTGAAAGGGTTAAATGCACATGAGCCACTTCAGGCTCCGCCCCCTCCAGGTTGTTGACCGTGCTTTCTGTCCCATTCAGCCACTTGTGTTCGTTAATACAACCAACAATTAAACATTTTAGATAATCAGCTCGAAGTTTGGACATATTTTCAGTTTTTACTACAACCGCTGCTGCTGACGAACAATTATGTCGTAGTCGGAGAAATGTTCATCGAAAGTCTTGACTTTATATGTGCAAATGTTGTGACATAAATAGTTATAAAATGTAACGTCTTCTTACTCCTTTTTGACCGTGTAAAATTCAGACTTGCACGTACTTGAAGATAGACTGTTCATTTAAATGTTATGTAGTTTTTGCCTTAATTTGCTTCGTTTTGTTTCATTTTGTTTCTTTGTACGTTCTAAATAAATAAGCAGGAATTAAAACAGGTTGTAGAAATCCACTCAATTTTTGCCAAAATGAATATAAAAATAGCTATGCAGCACCTGGAGGGTTCAAATTCAAACTTTATGAACTATTAGGGTCCAAATACACAAATAAATGAGGACTAATAAAAGTGGGTTGAGCAAAATATGACCCTTTTAAATGTTTTATTTGTTCAGCATCAATGTTACATGGTGCATATATCCACATGGTACATCACAGAAGTTCCTTCAAATAATGCTCATCCCTTATTTTCTTTTTTCTTCCAATAATTCACTCTCCTCCGCCCCATCCCTCCAAAAACATACAAGACACAAACACCCCAAAAAAAAAAATAGATAAAATAAAATAATAATGACACATAGACTTTCATTTTACTTTAATACCTTTTAATACATTGTGTCTTATTTTGTTCATGTTACTTATTGCTTTGTTGATTCATTATTAATTCTTGCCAATTTTATCCATTATTTTCACTGTTTTTGCTCATTTTGTTGCCTATTTTATTGTTTTACTTTATTTTATGTAAATGTTTTGCTTAGTTTTTCCACATTATTGTTTTGTAGGTTTTTATTCAGTCACATGACATGAAATGTTAGAGGATTAGTTTTATAACACTGGGTTACAAAAAAATGTTTTTTGCAAGTTGTCTAGGTTTTTTCAACTGAATTAGGACCATTTTTGCACCACTAAATCCAAAAATGACATCTGTTTTTCTCAATCAGGTCAGGTTTTTTTGCTAATTTGATTTTGAAAAATTTGATCTTCTCACAAAATTGATTACATTTTTGTGACTTTATCAGTTGATTTTTTTATATAGTTCTCACCCAAAATAGGTTTTAAGAGAAAAAAAAACATTTGATCACTTGATTCCTGTTAGGTACAATGGTGTATTCACCGCAGTTGTAGCAGAATACGTCAGGCTTATTTTTGCAAGATCTTCTAGTCGAAGCCATTTCATTCACCTGTAATATTAAAAAAAAAACATTAATCATAAATTGGCAAAAGTAAAATCTTCAGAACTCGTTTATTGCAAGAAATATGAAAGAATTTTGTATCATATGATGTGAAAATGCCCATAAATGTAAGCAAGAATGTTCAAAAGCCAATATGTAGCATAGTTCAGAAAGTTGACCTGATTGAGCAAAATTAATGTGATTTTTGGATTCAGCACACCAAAATTATCCTAAATCAGCTCAAAAAACTTAAACAATACATTTGTTGTTGACCAGTGTAATAACTGTTGCTCATAAAGTCAGAATAATGACAAGTACAATTACAAAATTAACCTTGCAATGCTATTCATCATAGTATAAAACTATATTATAATATTTGTCACTATGATTTTATATCCCAGACCACTTTGAGCAACAAAAACCTGAATGTCTCAATATTTTTGTCCATATATTGTATATTCAATAGGGAAACAAATTAATTATTTGATGCTCTAATAAACACAAACTGGATAAAGAACCAGGTTTACATTATACATATTGTACATGCCTACATTTCCTAACCTGTATATGTATATTTAACATGCGTAAATAGTAAATTCTGGTCCAAACTCCAGAGATAATACACTAACTGTGACCTGTCATCAGAAAAAAAGAGCAGAACAGGTTGGCTGTAATGCATTGTGGGATCATTCATACAGCTCACGTAGTCGCAGAGAAATTTGTCTGGACCAATATGCATCTGGGTATGAAAAACCAAAGGGCAGAAAGGACTGTAGCAAAAAAAAAAAAAAAAAAATCAATCATCACAAATACAGCTAGAAACAAATCTGAGGCACTCTGACCCAAAAATATTAATGATTGTTATTTCCACCCTCTAGTTTCTTTAAAATCTTATTATCCATTTGTCATTTTTTCCATTCAGTGACACTTAAAACCAGCCATTGTCACATAATCAACATGATTAGTATCCCATGATGCACTGGGGTTTCGTCCAGACAAATTATTAATGGTGTCCCAATAAGTAATGAAAGGCTTTTATTTTGTCTCGGACTTCTATTTTTGCACTACGCTTACCTTCTGAACATTATTTCATCATAGTTTACTTTATTACATTTTTTTCAGTGGTCTTTTTTATGTCCTATTATGTGTTCTTTGACTCAGTGAAATGCCCAATATCATTTTTTACTCAATACATCTGTGTATCTTGCATCTACTGCACATTTTCCAACTTGTTACCTACATTACTTAGTGCTTTTTATCTGAATAAGTACATCATTTTTCATGTATTTTTTCTTGTTTTCTTCTGTAAGTCTTTTCCTTTTGCTCTGACTTGTTCAGTCATACATAATCAACATGGTTAGTATCCCATGATGCACTGGGGTTCAGTCAAAACAAATTGGTAATGGTGTCCCGATAAGTAATGAAAGGCTTTTATTTTGTCTCTGACTTCTATTTTTGCACTACGCTTACTTTTTGAACATTATTTCATTATATTTGACTTTTTTCATTTTTTGCAGTGGTCTTTTTTTGCCTCATTATGTGTTCTTTGACTCAGTGAAGTGCCCAATATCATTTTTTACTCAATACATCTGTGTATCTCAGGTCGACTGCAAATTTTCTAGCTTTTTACCTACATGATTTACTGCTTTTTATCTGAATCGGTACATCTTTTTTCATTTAATTTTTCTTTTTCTTTTCTTGTTTGCTTCTATATGACTTTTCCTTTTGCTCTGACTTGTTCGGTCATACATAATCAACATGGTTAGTATCCCATGATGCACTGGGGTTTAGTCTAAACAAATTGTTAATGGTGTCCCAATAAGTAATGAAAGGCTTTTATTTTGTCTCGGACTTCAATTTTTACACTACACTTACTTTTTGAACATTATTTCATTATAGTTTACTTTATTCACTTTTTTGCAGTGGTCTTTTTTTTGCCTCATTATGTGTTCTTCGACTCAGTGAAGTGCATACTATCATTTTTTACTCAATACATCTGTATATCTCAGGTCTACTGCACATTTTCCGGATTATTACCTACATTATTTACTGCTTTTTATCTGAATCGGTACATCTTTTTTCATTTAATTTTTCTTTTTCTTTTCTTGTTTGCTTCTATATGCCTTTTCCTTTTACTCTGACTTGTTCAGTCATACATAATCAACATGGTTAGTATCCCATGATGCACTGGGGTTTAGTCCAAACAAATTGGTAATGGTGTCCCAATAAGTAATGAAAGGCTTTTATTTTGTCTCTGACTTCTATTTTTGCACTACGCTTACATTTTGGACATTATTTCATTATATTTTACTTTTTTTCATTTTTCGCAGTGGTCTTTTTTTGCCTCATTATGTGTTCTTTGACCCAGTGAAGTGCATACTATCATTTTTTACTCAATACATCTGTGTATCTCAGGTCGACTGCACATTTTCTAGCATGTTACCTACATGATTTACTGCTTTTTATCTGAATCGGTACATCTTTTTTCATTTAATTTTTCTTTTCTTGTTTGCTTCTATATGCCTTTTCCTTTTGCTCTGTCTTGTTCAGTCATACATAATCAACATGGTTAGTATCCCATGATGCACTGGGGTTTAGTCTAAACAAACTGGTAATGGTGTCCCAATAAGTAATAAAGGACATTTATTTTGTCTCTGACTTCTATTTTTGCACTACACTTTCTTTTTTAGCATCATTTCATTATGTTTTACTTTATTATATTTTTTGCAGCAGTCTTTTTTTTTGCTCCATTATGTGTTCTTTGACTCAGTGAAGTGCCCAGTATCATTTTTTACTCAATACATCTGTGTATCTCAGGTCTATTGCAAATTTTCTGGCTTGTTACCTACATTACTTACTGCTTTTTATCTGAATAAGTACATGATTTTTTTTTTTTTTTTTATGTGTGTTCTTCTTTATGTCTTTTCCTTTTGCTCTGACTTGTTCAGTCATACATAATCAACATGGTTAGTATCCCATGATGCACTGGGGTTTAGTCTAAACAAATTGTTAATGGTGTCCCAATAAGTAATGAAAGGCTTTTATTTTGTCTCTGACTTCTATTTTTGCACTACACTTACTTTTTGAACATTATTTCATTATATTTTACTTTTTTTCATTTTTCGCAGTGGTCTTTTTTTGCCTCATTATGTGTTCTTTGACTCAGTGAAGTGCCCAATATCATTTTTTACTCATTACATCTGTGTATCTCAGGTTGACTGCACATTTTCTAGCTTTTTACCTACATGATTTACTGCTTTTTATCTGAATCGGTAGATCTTTTTTCATTTAATTTTTCTTTTTCTTTTCTTGTTTGCTTCTATATGACTTTTCCTTTTGCTCTGACTTGTTCGGTCATACATAATCAACATGGTTAGTATCCCATGATGCACTGGGGTTTAGTCTAAACAAATTGTTAATGGTGTCCCAATAAGTAATGAAAGGCTTTTATTTTGTCTCGGACTTCAATTTTTACACTACACTTACTTTTTGAACATTATTTCATTATAGTTTACTTTATTCACTTTTTTGCAGTGGTCTTTTTTTGCCTCATTATGTGTTCTTCGACTCAGTGAAGTGCATACTATCATTTTTTACTCAATACATCTGTATATCTCAGGTCTACTGCACATTTTCCGGATTATTACCTACATTATTTACTGCTTTTTATCTGAATCGGTACATCTTTTTTCATTTAATTTTTCTTTTTCTTTTCTTGTTTGCTTCTATATGCCTTTTCCTTTTACTCTGACTTGTTCAGTCATACATAATCAACATGGTTAGTATCCCATGATGCACTGGGGTTTAGTCCAAACAAATTGGTAATGGTGTCCCAATAAGTAATGAAAGGCTTTTATTTTGTCTCTGACTTCTATTTTTGCACTACACTTACTTTTTGAACATTATTTCATTATATTTTACTTTTTTTCATTTTTCGCAGTGGTCTTTTTTTGCCTCATTATGTGTTCTTTGACTCAGTGAAGTGCCCAATATCATTTTTTACTCATTACATCTGTGTATCTCAGGTTGACTGCACATTTTCTAGCTTTTTACCTACATGATTTACTGCTTTTTATCTGAATCGGTAGATCTTTTTTCATTTAATTTTTCTTTTTCTTTTCTTGTTTGCTTCTATATGCCTTTTCCTTTTACTCTGTCTTGTTCAGTCATACATAATCAACATGGTTAGTATCCCATGATGCACTGGGGTTTAGTCTAAACAAATTGTTAATGGTGTCCCAATAAGTAATGAAAGGCTTTTATTTTGTCTCGGACTTCAATTTTTACACTACACTTACTTTTTGAACATTATTTCATTATAGTTTACTTTATTCACTTTTTTGCAGTGGTCTTTTTTTGCCTCATTATGTGTTCTTCGACTCAGTGAAGTGCATACTATCATTTTTTACTCAATACATCTGTATATCTCAGGTCTACTGCACATTTTCCGGATTATTACCTACATTATTTACTGCTTTTTATCTGAATCGGTACATCTTTTTTCATTTAATTTTTCTTTTTCTTTTCTTGTTTGCTTCTATATGCCTTTTCCTTTTACTCTGACTTGTTCAGTCATACATAATCAACATGGTTAGTATCCCATGATGCACTGGGGTTTAGTCCAAACAAATTGGTAATGGTGTCCCAATAAGTAATGAAAGGCTTTTATTTTGTCTCTGACTTCTATTTTTGCACTACACTTACTTTTTGAACATTATTCATTATATTTTACTTTTTTTCATTTTTCGCAGTGGTCTTTTTTTGCCTCATTATGTGTTCTTTGACTCAGTGAAGTGCCCAATATCATTTTTTACTCATTACATCTGTGTATCTCAGGTCGACTGCACATTTTCTAGCATGTTACCTACATGATTTACTGCTTTTTATCTGAATCGGTACATCTTTTTTCATTTAATTTTTCTTTTCTTGTTTGCTTCTATATGCCTTTTCCTTTTGCTCTGTCTTGTTCAGTCATACATAATCAACATGGTTAGTATCCCATGATGCACTGGGGTTTAGTCTAAACAAACTGGTAATGGTGTCCCAATAAGTAATAAAGGACATTTATTTTGTCTCTGACTTCTATTTTTGCACTACACTTTCTTTTTTTAGCATCATTTCATTATGTTTTACTTTATTATATTTTTTGCAGCAGTCTTTTTTTTTGCTCCATTATGTGTTCTTTGACTCAGTGAAGTGCCCAGTATCATTTTTTACTCAATACATCTGTGTATCTCAGGTCTATTGCAAATTTTCTGGCTTGTTACCTACATTACTTACTGCTTTTTATCTGAATAAGTACATGATTTTTTTTTTTTTTTTTATGTGTGTTCTTCTTTATGTCTTTTCCTTTTGCTCTGACTTGTTCAGTCATACATAATCAACATGGTTAGTATCCCATGATGCACTGGGGTTTAGTCTAAACAAATTGTTAATGGTGTCCCAATAAGTAATGAAAGGCTTTTATTTTGTCTCGGACTTCAATTTTTACACTACACTTACTTTTTGAACATTATTTCATTATAGTTTACTTTATTCACTTTTTTGCAGTGGTCTTTTTTTGCCTCATTATGTGTTCTTCGACTCAGTGAAGTGCATACTATCATTTTTTACTCAATACATCTGTATATCTCAGGTCTACTGCACATTTTCCGGATTATTACCTACATTATTTACTGCTTTTTATCTGAATCGGTACATCTTTTTCATTTAATTTTTCTTTTTCTTTTCTTGTTTGCTTCTATATGCCTTTTCCTTTTACTCTGACTTGTTCAGTCATACATAATCAACATGGTTAGTATCCCATGATGCACTGGGGTTTAGTCCAAACAAATTGGTAATGGTGTCCCAATAAGTAATGAAAGGCTTTTATTTTGTCTCTGACTTCTATTTTTGCACTACACTTACTTTTTGAACATTATTTCATTATATTTTACTTTTTTTCATTTTTCGCAGTGGTCTTTTTTTGCCTCATTATGTGTTCTTTGACTCAGTGAAGTGCCCAATATCATTTTTTACTCATTACATCTGTGTATCTCAGGTTGACTGCACATTTTCTAGCTTTTTACCTACATGATTTACTGCTTTTTATCTGAATCGGTAGATCTTTTTTCATTTAATTTTTCTTTTTCTTTTCTTGTTTGCTTCTATATGACTTTTCCTTTTGCTCTGACTTGTTCGGTCATACATAATCAACATGGTTAGTATCCCATGATGCACTGGGGTTTAGTCTAAACAAATTGTTAATGGTGTCCCAATAAGTAATGAAAGGCTTTTATTTTGTCTCGGACTTCAATTTTTACACTACACTTACTTTTTGAACATTATTTCATTATAGTTTACTTTATTCACTTTTTTGCAGTGGTCTTTTTTTGCCTCATTATGTGTTCTTTGACTCAGTGAAGTGCATACTATCATTTTTTACTCAATACATCTGTATATCTCAGGTCTACTGCACATTTCCGGATTATTACCTACATTATTTACTGCTTTTTATCTGAATCGGTACATCTTTTTCATTTAATTTTTCTTTTTCTTTTCTTGTTTGCTTCTATATGCCTTTTCCTTTTACTCTGACTTGTTCAGTCATACATAATCAACATGGTTAGTATCCCATGATGCACTGGGGTTTAGTCCAAACAAATTGGTAATGGTGTCCCAATAAGTAATGAAAGGCTTTTATTTTGTCTCTGACTTCTATTTTTGCACTACACTTACTTTTTGAACATTATTTCATTATATTTTACTTTTTTTTCATTTTTCGCAGTGGTCTTTTTTTGCCTCATTATGTGTTCTTTGACTCAGTGAAGTGCCCAATATCATTTTTTACTCATTACATCTGTGTATCTCAGGTCGACTGCACATTTTCTAGCATGTTACCTACATGATTTACTGCTTTTTATCTGAATCGGTACATCTTTTTTCATTTAGTTTTTCTTTTCTTGTTTGCTTCTATATACCTTTTCCTTTTACTCTGTCTTGTTCAGTCATACATAATCAACATGGTTAGTATCCCATGATGCACTGGGGTTTAGTCTAAACAAACTGGTAATGGTGTCCCAATAAGTAATAAAGGACATTTATTTTGTCTCTGACTTCTATTTTTGCACTACACTTTCTTTTTTAGCATTATTTCATTATATTTTACTTTATTATATTTTTTGCAGCAGTGTTTTTTTTGCTCCATTATGTGTATCATTTTTTACTCAATACATCTGTGTATCTCAGGTCTATTGCAAATTTTCTGGCTTGTTACCTACATTACTTACTGCATTTTATCTGAGTAAGTACATCATTTTTCTTTTCTTTTTTTTTTGTGTGTGTGTTCTTCTTTATGTCTTTTCCTTTTACTCTGACTTGTTCAGTCATACATAATCAACATGGTTAGTATCCCATGATGCACTGGGGTTTACTCTGTGCAACTGACAAACAGTTATGGTGTACTGAGAGAAATGTTCGTCAGAAGTCTTGGCCTTATATGTGCAAAAGTCATGACATAACTAGTTATAGATGCAACAAATTAAATAGAAGTCCACTGGATTTTTGCCAAAGCTTTGCAGCACCTGGATTGTTCATATTCAAACTTTTTGAACTTTTAGGGTCCAAATACACAAATAAAAAATGAACCAAAGACTAATAAAAGTGGGTTTAGCTAAATATGACCCCTTTGAGAAAGGTAAAATAGAGAAAAATTAATGTGGGAACTGCCACAAAAGTAGGGATAATGTGTTTATTCAAAAAAAATTCAAGTACCCCTGGGTGTAGACGTCCCCCCATTTGATACAGACTGTTCTATGACTGATGCAGTTCAACTAAGCAGGTAGATCAGTGAATGTTGGACAAAAATAAACCTCATTTCAAGGTGTTTCTTTCATTTGAAGTGGTGTCTTCAGGTGCAGAAAACACCTTTTCTTCTTGGCATGCATATGTTGCACAGTCCAATGATATTATGGTCTGCTTTTCCTTCTGTGAGCGAGAAATAACTATTGGATTTTCAGACCAGACATGCATGCCTGCTCTGGCTGGATCTCAGTTCCATCCTCTCAGGTAGGATACGAGGGTGCACATACACTTTATAGTCATGCCTGTTTCATTTCAGACAAAAGAATAAAATTGTAACTGTTTAAAAAAGGGACCTATTCAAGTAATGTCTTGATGTTAAGACTGTAATTGCAATGAAATGAAGTGTTAAATTCGAACCATTTAACTCTATTACATGCATTCTCTCACTCCCGCAACACTATACTTACATGCAAGTGGTCAAAATTATATATATATATATATATATATATATATATATATAATTAAAAAATTTTTTATTTATTTATTTATATTTATATTTTATGGATTAGATAGAACTTTATTGATCTTTCACAAACAGTGGATATACACACAAGAAATACTACAAGAAAATAGCAAAACTAAAACTCTAAAATAAATAATAATAATAATAATAATAATAATAATAATAATAATAATAATAATGTAATGTTGTATTTATGTATATTATGTATGTCTGTATAGTTTAATAATCACAACATAAAACTTATAATAAGATGGTAACAGTAATAGTCATAACAATGTAATAATAATAATAATAATAATAATAATAATAATAATAATAATAATAATAATAATAATAATAAGGCTTTAAGGATTAGGTGTGAAACCTCCAGTTGTCTCATAAAAAGGCTTCAGATTACACTGCAAAAAATTGTCTAAGACAGTGAAAAAAGCCTTATTTCTAGAATATTTGTCTTATTTCTCATCTAAATGGGAATAAAAACGTTTGCCTAGAAATTTCTATATAAGAAAAAATATTCTGATTTTAAAAAATATATATCAACCTTTTTCTTTATAAGATTTTCCAGCTAATATCAAGATGATTTTATTTCTTGTACTAAACACTGTTTGGTAAAATTCTAGTATTTTTGTTTAGTTTTAAGTCACTTTATGGTTTTTTAGTTGACTTTTTATTTGTTTTTATTTTTTTGCTTGATTTAAGAATTTGAACCAAGAACATTTTTCTTGCCCCATTGGCAGATTTTTTTTTTTTTTGCTCAATACATGCCAATTTGACCAAATTTAGGAATATTAATCTTATTTCTAGCAGGATATTTTTTGCAGTGTAGTCTCTGTCTTGCATTAAAAAAAAATTTTTTCCCCTGTCTCCTTCAATCGGAATCACAGATGATCTCTGCACAGCCAGTGGGGACACGAGGAAGGATTACAGCGATAATAACTTTGTAATTATTTCATTATTGTATAAAAATCTGATGTCTGCACCGGCCTGAAAGTGTGTGTGAATGTAGACAGGCAGAAAGATGCTAAAAAAAAAACAAAAAAAAAAACTTGTGGTGAATATTCATCCAATCAGAGCACGTTGCGTCAAACTCGTCTCATGTTGAAGTGTTGCTTGCTTTGCCCCTCGTGCATCCAAGTCCCAAAATAACCCACATTTTCAAACCCAAGACACCACAGGCAATAAAAAGCTCTGTTTTGTCCATCATCGGTACCGTCCAGAGGGAACCAGGACGCTGGGACCGGGCCCCCTTCGGCGCTGTCGGTGTATTTAGGTGTTGTAGCAGCGGCTGCCTGGGGGACGCTGATAGAGTGCTTCTTCTGCTGTAACGTAGCTGATTGAAATCGAGTAGAAATCAAACCTCACCTCGACTCCACCTCACTCTACAGTAGGGCACACTCCAGATGGTGCTGCCATTTATGTCTTTTTATTTCGTCTTACTGGCAAATCAACAACTGGCATTGAGTGAAGAGAAAAAAAAAGGGGGGGGGGGGGGGCTTTTACTTTACAGCGAAGCCATGAATGATGATGAAGAAACGTTTGTGGGGGTTAGTACACCATCCAGAATGACAAACTGAGATCATGTTAAGAACTAGAAAAGTGCAGACCTCCGCCAAGGCAGATAAGCCCCCCCCCCCCCCCGATCCAGGAACCAAATATGGTAACTTCATTGACCTTGATTTTCTACATGACAATACAAACTTTATTAATTTCAATAAAAGTCTTGGTATATCCTCAAATTAACACTCAAAGGTTGAATTTCAGAGTATTTCTTCATTTTTTTTTCTTTTTTTTAAGTTTATTTCAAATATGCAACAAGAAAAAGTAGTAGTAGTAGTAGTAGTAGTAATGGTAGTCATAGTAGTAGTAGTAGTAATAGTAGTCGTAGTAGTAGTAGTAGTAGTAATAGTAGTCTTTGTAGCACTAGTAGCAGTAGTAGTAGTAGTAGTAGTAATAGCAGCCGTAGTAGTAGTAGTAGCAGTAGTAGTAGTAACAGTAGTCATAGTAGTAGCAGCAGTAGTAGTAGTAGCAGTAGTAGTAGTAGTAACAGTAGTCATAGTAGTAGCAGCAGTAGTAGTAGTAGTAACAGTAGTCATAGTAGTAGCAGCAGTAGTAGTAGTAGCAGCAGTAGTAGTAGTAATAGTAGTCGTAGTAGTAGTAGTAGTAGTAGTAGTCGTACTAGGGTTGGACAAAATAATGGAAACACCTTCTATGATGCCACAATGTTAGGTGTTTCCATTATTTTGTCCAACCCCTGTAGTTGTAGTAGTAATAGTAGTCGTAGTAGTAGTCATAGTAGTAGTAGTAGTAGTACTAGTAATAGTAGTACTAGTAGTCATAGTAGTAGTCGTAGTAATTGTAGTCATATTACTAGTAGTAATAGTAGTCATAGTAGTAGTCGTAGTAGTAGTAATAGTTGTCATAGTAGTAGTCATAGTATTAGTCATAGTAGTAGTAATAGTAGTCGTAGTAGTAGTTGTAGTAGTAGTAGTAGTAGTAGTAATAGTAGTCACAGTAGTAGTCGTAGTACTAGCAGTAATAGTAGTTGTAGTAGTAGTAACAGTAGCTGTAGTACTAGTCATAGTAGTACTAGTCATAGTAGTAGTAGTCGTAGTAGTAGTCGTAGTAGTAGTAATAGTAGTAGTAGTAGTAATAGTAGTAATAGTAGTAGTAGTAGTCGTAGTAGTAGTCATAGTAGAAGCAGTAGTAGTCGTAGTAGTCGTAGTAAGTACGTAAAGTAAAGTAAATTTTATTTATAGAGCACTTTTCACAGACAGAGTCACAAAGTGCTTTATCAATTCAAATCAGAATCAAATTAAGTTTACAGAGACCCAACAGAATCCTTCAGGAGCAAACACTTGTGATTGGTGACAGTGGTGAGGAAAAACTTCCCTTTAACGGGCAGAAACCTCGAGCAGACCCAGACTCCTGAAGGATGGCCGTCTGCCTTGACCAGTTGGGGTTAAAGAGAGAGAGTAAAGGAGGAGAAAAGAGAGAGCGATAGAGATATAGAGAGACTGGGGGGGGGGGATGACACATGGAGTACGTTATGATGAATACATAGAGTGTAATCAGTCTGTGGTGGTCCTGGGTCAGGTGGGAGACTAAAAAGCCTTTTTGAACAGGAGGGTTTTGAGGTGTTTCTTAAAGCTCTCTACAGAGTCCATGGACCGTAGGTGTAGAGGCAGGTCATTCCATAGACGTGGTGCCACAGCTTTAAAAGACCTGTCACCGCGTGTGCTAAAACAGGTCCGTGGAACCATCAGCAGGTGCTGTCCTGAAGACCTCAAGCTACGAGTTGAGCTGTAGGGCTGGATCAGGGAAGCAATGTATGCAGGGGCCTGGCCATGTAGGGCCCGGAAAGTTAGCACAAGAATTTTGAAATGAAGACGATATAGAACAGGGAGCCAGTGGAGGGATTTAAGGATGGGAGTGATGTGGGTTCTCCTGTTTGTGCGGGTCAGGAGCCTGGCAGCAGAGTTCTGGACAAGCTGTAGATGGGCCAGATCCTTCTTGTTTAAGCATGTAAACAGGCTGTTGCAGTAGTTTAAGCGAGAAGATACAAAAGCGTGAACGATCATCTCGAGCTCATTTGTGGACACCATAGATCTGAGTTTGGAGATGTTGCGTAGGTGGAAGAAACAGTTTTTGACTAGGTGTTTGGAGTAGAATTCTAAAGACATGTCCTGGTCAAAGATGACACCCAGATTCCTCAGTTTTGTCTTTACCGAGGAACTCAGGTCTCCAAGGTGATGTTTGATCCCTGGGATTGCACTATCCGGGGCAATGATGAGGGTCTCAGTTTTGCTGGAGTTCAGCTGGAGGCTGTTATCATTTAGCCACTGCTTCAACTCTGACAAGCAGTTGATTAAGGAACTCAGTTTGTGGGGCTCAGAGGAGTTAAAGGAGCAGTATATCTGGATGTCATCTGCGAATAGATGATAGGAGACATCACTATACTGTCGGATAATGTGGCCAAGTGGGAGGACATAGAGTAAGAATAGCACTGGTCCCAGGACAGAGCCTTGGGGCACACCACACAGTAGATCCGCTGAGTCAGATTGGAAGTTGTTTATTGACACAGTGAAGCTTCTAGTAGTACTAGTCATAGTAGTAGTAGGCTAACCCAGTTATCCAAATAAGGGGGTACTCTAGCACAAAGCTGTTGTAGCTGTGTTGTATCAAGTATTTGATGTGAACTCTCCTTAAATCTCCACAGTACCAGTAGATCATCCACTCACTTGGGTCAATACTAAGGGTTCAACTCCAGTAAATCAGTAGTGAACTGTGAGCACTACTGCTGGGCCTTTACTTTGGCAATCACCGCCAAGAAAATACGTCTGCACCGACATAAAACTTCAAAACAATAGTATGTTGAATTGAAAGCACTCACCAGCTGTAATCTTCTAAGTAACGATGACGAGGATGTCAACAACTCTTTGTCTTTTGTATGCTTTCAGACTTTGCATTGGGTATTTTCCAGGCGTTGAAATCGGGTTCATATAAATGTCAGGATACGTGATTTCCGGCCACATATCAGTGTTCGTAGACCACTTGTTGTTTGGTAGCTTGTATGGATCCATGTCCAATCCAATTGTCTTTAATTTCATGCTATATTCCACATTTTTCCAGGTCTCGTTGTAGTTACTGCTATACTCCGCCATGTTGAGCCGGTTTGTTTTTGCCACTCAGTCTGACTTAGCGGGGCGTGGCCCAGGGGGGAAGTGACGTATGTGCATTCCCTCTATAGTTAGTGAGCACTAGCCCGCTAACTACAGGGTGGGGAAGCAAAATTTACAATGAACATTTAGTGTTTTTTCCTCAGCAGGTACTACGTCAATTGTTTTGAAACCAAACACATATTGATGTCATAATCATACCTAACACTATTATCCATACCTTTGCAGAAACTTTTGCCCATATGAGTAATCAGGAAAGCAAACGTCAAAGAGTGTGTGATTTGCTGAATGCACTCGTTACACCAAAGGAGATTTCAAAAATAGTTGGAGTGTCCATAAAGACTGTTTATAATGGAAAGAAGAGAATGACTATGAGCAAAACTATTACGAGAAAGTCTGGAAGATACTATTAAAGAAGAATGGGAGAAGTTGTCACCCGAATATTTGAGGAACACTTGCGCAAGTTTCAGGAAGCGTGTGAAGGCAGTTATTGAGAAAGAAGGAGGACACATAGAATAAAAACATTTTCTATTATGTCAATTTTCTTGTGGCAAATAAATTCTCATGACTTTCAATAAACTAATTGGTCATACACTGTCTTTCAATCCCTGTCTCAAAATATTGTAAATTTTGCTTCCCCACCCTGTACACTAGCAAGCTATAGTCTTCAACCAGTTCCGCTTATAGGCTATCAAACTAGCATTGTATGCATTAGTTCCAGTCAGCAATCGGTAATGTTATTCTGGTGGCCTGATAAACGGAGATGAAAACATTATATTTACGATAATAGTGTCTAACTAGCTAGCGGGCTAAAGTAATCACGACACGTAGGCTATCTTAAGCTAGGTTTACATTATGCCCCGTTTGCTGAAAACGTACTGTGCCGTGGGATTTTGGCCATTTTTTTTCTTCATATTCAAGTTTTGTTACATAAATGGCGCACTATGTTTCGGGCAAACAGAGCTGCCGTGGCCACCGGGAGCATAATGTAAACCTAGCTTTAAAAATCTGGCATCCGAAACCTCAGCCATGTTCCTCTGTGTTTTCCTTTGTTACATGACACAGTGTGCGGACATGCCACAATACTACTGTAATAAAAAACCCAATGATCGACTGCCGAATTTGTTGCCAATTCTTTACAAAATCGATTTGTTGTTGCAGCACTCATTATCATGTCTTTATACAACAGTAAGGGATAGAAAATGGCAAAATAATTGTCTGAAATCTGATTGTAATAATTTTATCTTTAATTTTAGCACGTACTGTCTCATTGGTCAAATTAAAATATTGGGTCGTCTTATGCAGAACAACCTCTATCAGGTCTGAGATCAGATAAATGCAGCATTAACTGGTCTCAAAAAAACATTAAGAAAACATTAATTATTTGCTAGAACTGGCCACTATGGGATACCTTTGAGTTTTTCTTCACATTTTTGGTCAAAAACAGCACACCCCTCCTACTGAAACCGCCGCCGTTCATGGGTTTACAGTGGAATCGATCCCTTAAATGTGGCCGAACATTTCCTTCATGTTCAACTTCAGCCTCTGGTGAATGTGATCAGGATTCAGATCACGTCTGCCTTAAGGTCTTGTCCATTTTCTTTTAACTCCAGTTCAGTTCTGTGGCATTTCATCTATATGTCCTGGCATGGAGGGAGCTGACATGGAGTCTGGGGGGTGGATTTGTGGGTTTTTTATTTATTTATTTATTTTGGAGGCAGGTTAAGTCGCCTTCTTCAATTTGTGCATTTAAAAGGATGTATAAATCCACTGTAATAGCAAAACATAGAACATTATGTGAATAAGTGAATATCTAGTTATAATACAGAAGAATGCATAAAAAATATAGTATTATTGTGTTTTGCTTCATTTGTTATTAATTCATTAATACAGACTAATGATAAGGATGTACTATCACATTTATTAATGATTCTGTTTGTAGTGAATGTTTAAAGTGCATATAAATATGATAGTTTATATTAAAAAAAGGTTGATAATGTAAATCTTACTGTGAGGTGACTAAAAAAGTGTGTGTGAATGGTTTGTGTTATTGTAAAAATATACAGAAAAAAAAAGGGTTGACAAAGCAAAGGAAGCGGAAGTAATTTAATTATTTGTTTATAAAAAGGGGGTGGGAGTCTATAAGTTATAGTTCTTTCCACTTCTTTTTGAGCGCTGAAAAAAAATTAGTTGGACCACACTGTGAAAGAAAAAACCCTGTTAAAAAACAAACAAACAAAAAAAAAGATATTATTCCGGCAGCAGGGGTACAAAAAAAAATACTGTAAAATAATGGAAAATAACAATCTCATAAAAAATTTTTCCATAATTAAAATAGTTTTTTGCCCTAACTTTGCATGAGGTTTTGCATATATATATATATATATATATATATATATATATTTATTTACTTTTTAATGTTTAATAAAGAATATTTACATGTATTAAAACAATCAAATTACATATATATATATATATATATATATATGTGTGTGTGTGTGTGTAGAATTTTCAATGAGACTCAGTTGTACAATCCACTAATAAAACTGTATTTGGACAGTTTATCAGTGCTTATACATGTTATACATTCACAAAAATACATTTATTCAACATTTTTGTTGTGAAACCTCCCGTAATTACACAAGATATTTGTCAATTAACAAACAAGTCTAGTTAAACTTACAGAACAAATACTACTTTTATGGTTAATTGTCAGTAATTTTATCTTGTTTTATTTTATTTTATTTTATTTTATTACAGTATTAAACTTTAAATAAACAGTTTAATCTCATTAGTAGAAAATAAATATTTGCCAATGTAGTTTAAAAAGAAATTTCTTTTTTAAAAAAAATAATTTTTTGGTTATTCACAGTTACAGATTTTTCGTGTTATTTTACATTTGACATGTAAAATCAGTCCATTTTTGTAATTTCATTGACGTTTTCCTGTGTCTTGAAAATACAGGAAAAATCTGTAAAATAAACAGTAAAAATTCTTTTAAATTACAGATTTTTTTTATTTTTTATTTTTTACAGTGCATGTTGTATGATTCTTCATCTGATGATTCTATGTGCTTGAAATAAAACTAAACTCACTAGTGAAACAGAATATCTTCAAATAAAGTCAAGTGAAATTACAGGTTTTATAAAGTACACCTCAGTAAGTTATTCTGAATGAGTGTAATTCATTAGTTCCATCTCTGTTGTCAACACTGTAACACATATTTCATGCACAGAGACGACTTTATACAGTTTAAGTTGTAAAATACACTATATGGACGAAAAGACTGGGACATGTTATTTGTTATTGAGTGAGAGTTGAAGAAACCTGACATAAATTGCAATTTAAAATGATTATGATAAATAATGTGACAGATATTTCAGAAATGTAGATGTAGAGCATTAAAAACTATAATAATAATAATAATAATAATAATATAGTGATGAAAAATTATGCAAAAAAAATCATAATTGTTTTTATCTCTTTTTTTTTTTGCTATAAAAATGCAATGTTTAGTAGAATGAAGTCAGATCAAATTCTCTTGCATTTGGTAAGTTTTTAGTAAATGAAATAAAAAAATGTTTGTTACAATGATAATTTTTTTAAAGCCCCGCCCCTGTTAGTGATGACACACATTAATGCAATATGTCCTAATACTTCTGTATATGTTGTGTATGAAAATATGGGAGCAATGTACAGGAAGTTATAATACATGGTATACACAGATAACAGAAGTACATTTATTAATCAGTGAGCCTCAAATAACCTGTTTAAATAAAGAAATAATAAGTAAAGTGAACAGTTCAGTATATGAAGGCATTTGATGCTTAATAAATTCCTTGTTTTAGCAATATAATAATAGCAGCAAGTTCTTTCCAACAGAGTTAAACATCTATAATCTAAGAATTTAGTGTCATATACTTTGCAGTACCATCTATAACGCTGGTCTAGGAGTAAAAACATCCAGAATAAAAGTAGAGAAAGTCTGAGTCACTAATAAAGAAAAATAAAGTAAAAAAAAAAAAAAATGGTTGGCTCTACTTTAAGCAAGATCCACTCTTCAAATTGTGGAATTCTGAAAATTAATGAGCGAATGGGTTTTACTCCAAAATAATGTTTGTTTCAGAGTTGCAGATCTACTTCAAAACACTGTCTCACATTTTAACACATTCACTTTACAGGTTATTTCGACTGGAATATTTATAAATCTACTATATGAATGTGCAAAAACCAGTATATAGTTTATATATTAAAAACATCTGCTAACCAGCACCTTTGGCATTTTTAAAAAAATATATTTTATTTATTTCGAACATGCAGAGAAAATAAGACAAAAAAAACAAAGCAAATTAAGACATAAAAAAATAACGTTTAAATGGACAGAATCTATCTTCAAGCACATACAAGTCTGAATTTTGCATGGTCGAAAAGGAGGAGGAAGAAGTATAAACTTATTTAATCCTACCCCTCAGTGCTTTTACACCTTTATCATTAACTTAATACAACAATCAGCCTATACTATTCCCCTAATTTTAGCATCGAACCACAACAATCCATAATGCAGTAACTGAATTATCCACAACAGTCTGTTCATGTCAGTACAGTCATGCAAACAGACTCAACAAATCAAACATTCTCTTCAATAATTACAGCAAATTTATCGGTACAACATCATTCATAAACAAACAAGCCTCACTGTCATTATTAAATACTGTACCTCTCAAGAATCAATTCTTTATGTCTTTTTTTTTTAACTGAATTATGTTTGATATTTGTTTTGTTTGACAAGTATGTAAGATTTAGCACATTTAACCTTGGAGGCAGATCAATTCTAAATAAATAAATAAATTAAATAATAATAATAATAATAATAATAATAATAATAATAATAATAATAATAATAGATCAGTGCTGTAGACTAGGACTGAGATTGAATCTTATGTTAACCATTTATTGGGCAGGTGACTATTTTTGGTAATTTCCCCACAATTTACAAGACCGTGATAGCAACAAGTTACAGTAACTTATATTGTTCTAATGCTTTAAAAACGTGGGTCTAATGTTCTGAAATACACGTTCCTTTCATGTTACATATGTTTTTCTTGTATTTTTTTTATATACCTCTTGGATTTTTTTTTTTTTTTTTTTTTTTTTTTTGCCACTTATCAGCAAGGAACCAAAAATGGTAACTTCATTCACCTTGATTTTCTACATGACAATAAAAAAATTTGGAAAAATTTAACAAAAGTAATAAAGTCTTGTTATGTCCTTGTTATGTATTTCTTTTGTTTTTATCTTTTTTTTTTCCCCAGAGTATCTCTTTGAGTGTCGTATAAAGGGTTAAAGGGTCTTTCCAATAATTTGTTTACCCACATATTTGGAGGTGGAACAAATATTAGTATCTGTATCATGTATAACTACACATATTTCTTACTGAATTGTAGTTATTATTACTCATGGGTCTTTTTTTTTTTTAAATCTAATTGTCATAACTATTATTTTCAGCTGTATTTTTTTGTTCTTTTTTTGTCTCTTAACATCGTATAAGTCCGTTGTGGGCGGTCGTCCCTCCTCTGTCTGTAAATATGGCGGACCAGTTGGAGTCTCCAGCGTCAGACTCCATCCACCGCCGCTGTGCCGTGTCCCTGCCCCCAACCCCCCCCCCCCTCCTCCTCTGCCCACATGTCGTCAGCGTGTAGGGTGTGTGTTTGTTTGGCGTTGTTTTGATCGCCAGTGCTTGTGTGTTTGGGCTGTGCTGGCTGGGCGGCGTGCGGGCCCGGTGCAGAGCTGATGGCGTGCCAAGTGTTCCCTGCGGGCCGGCTGTGCCTTCCACTCTGCTCAGCCACCGTGAACGCCGAGCCGACAGACTGCTGCAGGGGGAACACCACTTCCTCTCTCCCACTCTGACTCTTTCACATACACATGGATTCCACATTCGTACAGTCGCCGTCGTCCATCCCATCCCCCTGTCTTACAATGCTTTTTCTTTAAAGGGTTTCTTTTTTTTTTTTTTTAATTCCCAACCCTCAATCTTTTCCTCTTCTGTAGACACAAAATGTTAATGGAAATCTGGATCCAAAGCTGAATTTAACCCCTTGTACACTATTGTCGACTCTATTTTATTTATTTTTTAAAATTTTATTTACATCAATGATCTCCCTATGGTATGTAAAAATGTCTTGCCTCTTTTATTTGCTGATGACACATGTTTGGTTACAGGGTGGGGAAGCAACATTTACAATATTTTGAGGCAGGGATTGAAAGACAGTGTATGACCAATTAGTTTATTGAAAGTCATGAGAATTTATTTGCCACAAGAAAATTGACATAATAGAAAATGTTTTTATTCTATGTGTCCTCCTTCTTTCTCAATAACTGCCTTCACGCGCTTCCTGAAACTTGTTTGTTAATTGACAAATATCTTGTGTAATTACGGGAGGTTTCACAACAAAAATGTTGAATAAATGTATTTTTGTGAGTGTATAACATGTATAAGCACTGATAAACTGTCCAAATACAGTTTTTATTAGTGGATTGTACAACTGAGTCTCATTGAAAATGTTTTTATTATATATATATATATATATATATATATATATATATATATATATATATATATGTATAGGTAATTTGATTGTTTAATACATGTAAATATTCTTTATTAAACATTAAAAAGTAAGAAAAAAATACAGGGTGGGGAAGTAAAATCTACAATATTTTGAGGCAGGGATTGAAAGACAGTGTATGACCAATTAGTTTATTGAAAGTCATGAGAATTTATTTGCCACAAGAAAATTGACATAATGGAAAATGTTTTTATTCTGTGTGTCCTCCTTCTTTCTCAATAACTGCCTTCACACGCTTCCTGAAACTTGCGCAAGTGTTCCTCAAATATCGGGGTGACAACTTCTCCCATTCTTCTTTAATAGTATCTTCCAGACTTTCTCATAATAGTTTTGCTCATAGTCATTCTCTTCTTTCCATTATAAACAGTCTTTATGGACACTCCAACTATTTTTGAAATCTCCTTTGGTGTGACGAGTGCATTCAGCAAATCCCACACTCTTTGACGTTTGCTTTCCTGATTACTCATATGGGCAAAAGTTTCTGAAAAGGTATGGATAATAGTGTTAGGTATGATTATGACATCAATATATGTTTGGTGTCAAAACAATTGACGTAGTACCTGCTGAGAAAAAACAACTAAATGTTCATTGTAAATTTTGCTTCCCCACCCTGTAAATCACATGAAAATTTCAATACACTGATTAGAGAAGCAAATAAAGAACTATCGTCTATTTCTAGATGGTTTCAGATGAATAAACTCTCTCTCGATTCCCAAAAATTTAATTTTATCATATTTTGTAACAAAAATAAGAAGTATAACAAGGAAAACAACAAAATATTCATAGATAACTTTGAAATAAACCAGGTATCTTACGTTAAATTTTTGGGTGTTATTGTAGATGAAAAATTGAATTGGAAATCTCATATTAATCTTGTCTGTAAAAAAAAATCATGAAGTCAGTTGGCATTTTGAACAGAGTTTGTTCATTGATAAATCATTCTTGTTTCTTGACTTTTTATTATTGCTTAATTTATCCTTACGTTATTTATTGCAATACTGTTTGGGCGACAACCTGTCCCACGTATCTCAATAAGATTCTCTTAATTCAAAAGAAATTTTTAAGAATGATCAGTTTTTCTAAGAGACTCGACTCATCTGCTCCTCTTTTCAAAGAATTCAATCTTCTCTCAGTTTTTGATGTGAACGTTTACCAGACCTGTGTCTTCATGTACAAATATGTTCACTTAACTCATATTCTTCCTAAAGTTTTTCACAATTTCTTATGTTGTCTTCTGTTATTCACAACTTTCCGACACGATTTTCAAGCAAATTTTATCTTCCGTACTGCCGAACTTCAACTTCGATTTGTATTTGATGATTTGTAATGTGGATTACATTTGTATTGTTTTTACTTTAGTTTATTATTTCAGTTATATTGTATTTTTTAATTCTTTTTTTTTCGTGTGTGTATTGTTCATTTCGGGGTAGGTATTCATATAAGCCTTCTTTTTGGCTTCTAACCTCTCCTGCACAATTTTGTTACTTGTTTGAATGCTGTTGTTTTTTTCTATTGCTGTTTTATTTTGTGCAAATAAATTAACAAATATTCTAGTTCTCCGCTCTTTCTGGATGTACATATGCAGATTAATTTCATGACATTCGACTGACTTTGGAGTGTTTTCGTTTAGTTTGGATTATTGACGGAGGAAATGATCAGTAGTAGCATCAATAAAATTATTTACATACCTGAGGCTGGAAAATTACAATGATACCAATTATGCCTGATGTCACAAATTTACAACATATCTATCATCTATGCAATGTTAAAGTGGACAATTTCCACTTGATTTAGCATCTGCTTGACAGCAACAACACAAATAAGTCTTTTTTTTCCCCATAATTGTAAATAAATGTAGGACATAAGGGGATAATCATCCTTAGAATGAACTTCTTAAAATAATCCCATTATTCAGACACAGTCATTTATCAGCTCTATGTTCAGAAAAGGTGAAAGCGTCACTAAAAGTAGAAAAGTAAAGCATTACTTTCCTAATTATCTGATTAGAACATGAAAATACAAATGTTTTAAAGGAATATTCTGTTACATTTTCTTTTCATCCCACTGTTCAGTATTATTCAGTTATAACTTACTTTTTTGATGATGATGAATCAGTTTGTTTATATTGTTTATTCTTTTTAACAATCACTTCAAATCCTCCCTGACAACATTAAATTTGCACCATCTCTAACATTACAAATTATGACAAATTAGTTGCCATATATATAAAAAATCCCTGAAAATATTTTTTTTGTGTTATTATGACTCTTAATGTTCCAAATATATATGTGTTCTTTTAGATTTTGTTTAAATATGCATTTTTTTCCCATCAATTTACTACATCAGTGCCTTAAATTGTCATATGTTGTGACTTGAATGCTATTTCATATAAAGTGAAAATGGGGTACTTATGTTTTTTTCTAACTCACTACTCAAACATTTTAATCATGACTGCTTTGATATTTAACATTTCATTTTGAAAATCTGGTATATTCCGGTTTATTTTTCTAAATCCTCACGCAAAGGAGGACATCGCATCTCAATCTTTCAAGATATTTCAGATGAATCCTCTTAAACCTTGTCACAACAGTGAGAAATTGCTTGAGACTCTTCCTGATACTAATTTCCTTTTGTTCTATTGATATTTTCATAAATCACCACTAACAAAGCAGGCTTTTTTTTTGTTTTGTTTTGTGTCACAATTGTGAACATCACACCAAATGACATGAGTGTCATGCCATATGATAAACTGCACCACACCACAATATGTCAATGCAAAAAGTGTTTTTTATGTATTTAACACACAAACATGTAGTTTACCACCACCAGAGTGAGAATGTGAGAAATGAATACAGGATCAGTAATGTAAAGTGCTTTGGGAGCCTTGAAAAGCACTATAGAAGTCTAATCCATCATTATTATTATTATTATTATTATTATTATTATTATTATTATTATTATTATTAAACAAAACAATTGAGGAAACAAGATACTCATGAATTTCAAATATAGAATAAAAACAGCGTTCAGATACACACAGACAGTCCAAATTGGGCTATTCGTCAAACACCCATAAATTTTTTATATACATATAAACTTAGGTCCCAATACCAAACCTTATTAGTTTTTAAATACTAAAACCAATTATGTAATTTCTTAACCAGTGCTGTTCAACACCTTTTATACATTACTTTTTATATTTCTGAAATAGCAAGGAAGGATTAGTCATGTTAAATGCTTCATATAAATCAATAAATGCACCTAAAAATGTGCTTCTTCATATCTAATATTTTCTATAGATTCCACTTTTGCTTCAGATGTTGATCAGTGCATCCGAAGCCCATTTCTATTTAACACAATTGTAACAGTGCTTTATTAAGGTGTATTATGTTTCATATAAGGTTGCAGGTAATCGTTTTATTCCATACGTATTCATTAATTTATGAAGCGTTCATCTTAACACAGAAGGATCCTGAAAATATATCTGTTTTTCATAAAGAGCTATTGCCTGATATTAAAACAAAGACATGATCTTAGTCTTAGTAGTTTTATTTTTCTCTGTTGTTAAAATCTCCACTTTGTATGTGCACCATCCACCCCATAAAAGCTGTTTTGTTTCTGATGACAGCAGCCAAAAATCAAACTAACATAATGCTGTTTACGTAGCTCATGCAAACTTATTTGGAGTGTAATTTAGTCATACTGTACGGGGAGATAATTTCTGGGAGACAGGCTTGATTAAAAAATCTGTCCCACTGGGTTTGGCTGGAAACCTCTGTCTGGCCACTGAATGGCAGAACCTACCATTCATTAACATTTAGGTCTAATTACCAGGCTCATTAAAGCATTGAATTAGCAGCAAATTCTTTCAGCCTCCTCTCTGTGTTTAATCGTTAAGCAAATGGAGCGTCGCAAGTTTGAAGTGATTACTATTGAGATGTGAGTATGGCGGCCCCATGAAATGTCACTCAGCTGCCCTAAAAAACAAGGTGGAAGGACTGGAAGCAATTTACTTCCACTTGGTAGGAAAGCTGTTTTGTGTGCACCCAGAGAAGTCAGCTCTAGCGCCAAGCATCACGCAGCTATTATTTCACCGCTACATACTGTGAGAAACAGCTTCTCCAGAAGGTCAACAACATTTACATCCAGAAAAAAAAAAGAGCTGACAGCTGCTTACCTGTCGAGCTAATGCAGCTTCCCAAGAATTTGGGTCAACTGGCGCTACAGACTCCTCCAATCGCTGTCACAGCTACTCACACATACATGTTAAAACATTTAGCCTGTTTTTCGCCCCTCACAACAGTTGGCATATTAATGCAATTTTTATCCGAAAGAAACAAAAGCGCACGTACACTAGAGGTAAGATCGGGCCTAAAAAATCCAGCCCGACCCGACCCAGGCCCGCGGGTATTAAAGCCCGACCCAGCCCGAGCCCGACCAATTAACTTGATTTGCAGGCCCGAGCCCGAAGCAAACCCGAAATTTCATATTTTATTTGTGAGGACTCGGGAGGAGGAGGGGTGATTTATGATAGAAAATTAAAGCCTGTCTTTTGTAACGAAATCTAAGTTAAACAAGACTGTATAAACATTTACATCTTTTATATTTCTGTGTCTGCAGAGGTTACATTAACCGACAATTTTCCATCATTGACAGATTTTTTTAAGAGTTGACGGGAAAAATTTAAGGCCGTCCGTCATTTTGACGGGTTGAAAATTGGGCCATAAACCACAGCAGCAGTACGTCCTTAAGAATCTAGCGCGGCACTTTAAGAGAGAGAGAGAGGCAGAGAGACAAAGAACAATGACGGGTGGATAATAGACAGAGACAGGAAGGAGTTCTTTTAGTATACATTTTTATAAACGTATATTTATTTTTAAAAAAGTCAGCGAGAGAGAAGCCCGGTCCGGCCCGAACGTAATGATTGACATTTTAGGCCCGACCCGGCCCGAAATTCGGGTCAGGTCGGGCTCGGACTTGGGCTTGAGCTTAAGATCTTACCTCTAACGTACACATGAGGACGTATCGACAATCGCACGCTGCCACTTGTTTTTCAAGAGGTTAAGATCAGGGTGCTCTTTCATTGGTTAAGCCTCTCAGGTCATAACCTTGAATAGGTAATTTCACATTGATTAATAGGTTAAAGCTTCTGAGGGAAAAAGTACAGAGCGAATTAAGTTGGGATAAGCAGCTCTGACATGCATGCCACAAAAAAACACAGTAACAACATGAGCACCGCCGAGCACATACTGAAAGTGACCTTCAGCTTTTAACAGAGGCGATTTCTCACAGACTGCAAGGGAGGCTCGGCTTCCCCAAAAATTATGAAAATGAAATGGTTAAATATGTACACTTGTGTTGACATTTCATTGACTACAAATGTGTTAGAACACGTTCATCTCACAGATGAGTTCGTTCAGAATCAGCTTTATCACAAATCAACAGACTCGATGTTGTTCACTTCTCCTCCATTCCCGTGTCTCTGTTTTCTTATTCGATCTCTGCTCAGTGCATTTGTCCGTAGACGCTCAGCGTCCATGCACTTCAATGGGACTGAGTGGAACAGTTTTTTTCATTGCCTCAAAACTGGATGGTAATTGGATAAATGCCACGATGTTGTCCCGCCCCCGGACGCTCAGCATCTCTGGGGGTGAATGGAGCTGTGGGCGGAGCTGGGCTGGGCTGGATGCTGGGCTTCCACGTGCTGATTGGAGGATCGGTCCAAAGGCTGAATCCTGTTTGACTGACAGCTATTTTCAGATCTACTCCTTCACTGACACAGTTCAGTTTAATACCGTTGCGTATTCTGCTGTGAAATCGAGAGAGAAACCACTACGAAATTAGTTGTTCATTTCTTGCACTGTAAATAAAACACACTCATTGTACTTCTTTGTTTCAATTTAACATAATTTCAATGTTTTCTTGTTTCAGTTACATAATTTAATTGTTTTTTGTTTGAGTTTAATATCATTTGGTAGATAGTTAAATCAGTCGTACTGTTGGCTAGGTCGGAGTGAACTAGCTATCTAGGAAGGTGCACACGATGGCAGACAATGCTAATGTTGTCGACCTGATTTTGGCAAAGCCATTTGATAGTCTTTTTTATGATTACCATTTTTTTTAAAAAAAGAAACGGAGGGCCAAATTTATCTTTAAATAACGACAATTTTTTTGATCTAAGCCGACAATGAGCTTTCCCTCTCTGAAAGATGAGCAGCCGCTACTGGGTTTTAAGTAGCAAAAACATGATGGAAAAGGAGCCTGTCGGACCTGAGGTATTTTGTTTGAGGTACTCTTTGGATTGGGATATACAGAATTATTCACAAAGAATGAACCAATTTCATTACACAATATTTTAATACAGAAAAACAATAAAAAACTCCAGCCAAGTCACAAGTATTCTACTCACGATCAGCTTTTATTTCCTGTCTTACAAGTGTTCAATGTGTCCGCCACCTGCAGCACGGACAACATCAGTGCAATAAGAGAATTCCTCCCTGATGTGTATCAGCATATCACGATCCACTGAGTTGATCGCTGTTGTTATTCGATGTTAAAGGTCATCGAGGCAGCCATTCAGAACTTAGAAAACTCCTCTTTCAAATGGTCACTGACCCATTCCATGACGATGCTGAAGAACTGAAGCAATGCGTCATGAAATCGGTTCATTCTTTTTGAATAACCCTGTATACAGTGTTGGGAGTAACGTGTTACAAAAGTAATGCACTACAGTAACAGGTTACTTTTTGCTGTAATGCAGTAGTGCAGTGGTTTTTTGGCTCGTGACTCCATGTTAACATCTCGCATTTCTGGCGACTCCAGACATCCAAAATGGAGACCTTTTTTTTTTTTTTTTGCTAAAATCAATTTCTTTTGATCACGTCATAGTTTGCCATACTATGTTGCAAATAAACGTTAATTTTAGACGACATTCAGGTTATATAATCCTACTATATAATGCACGTTCTGTGTCCGTCCGCCCAGCGTCCCATCGATGTCTGATCGATGTTGCAGCACGGGAGGGCGTTTGGCTACAATGCCGCTGTTGCACCACAGGGGGGCGTTTCAGCCTCTCATGCTATCGTAAAATGGCACCACGGGTAAAATGCTGCTAGTGTATATAATGCACCTTTTTGGTGTCTGCTTCTGCATGTCTTTGGATGGTGGGAGGAAGCCAGAGTACCCAGAGAGAACCCACAAAAACACAGGGAGAACATGCAAAGTCTATGAAGAAAGGTCCCTGGTTGGAATTGAACCCAGGATCTTCTTGCTGTGAGGTGACAGTACTATGCACTCCTTACCAATCAATTTTCAGTGATATTTTACTCAATACATGTTCAATAGCACTTGCGTCGCAACACACTTTTTGCCCATAATTTAATTGCTCAAATTAAAGAAAAACAAAACAGCCAGACAGCCCATTGTCCACATGGACGTATGCTCAGTACTAACCCTAACCCTGCTTTAAGAAGCTAGTTAGCATGATCTGTGTGATCAGCAATGACAAGGTAAGCTAATGTTTCTATGACTAGCTAGAATTCTTTATCGATTACGGATTTATCTACTGATGTCATGTCCCCTGTTTCAACATGGAAAATGTTGAAAAAAATGCAAGTGTTCCTGCTGGAATTCGAACATCGTAGACCGTAGCATTACTTACTGAGCTATCTGTCCACATTTAGTTCAGGGTGTAAATTTATGCTCTCCTGTTTCTTGTACTGGGAGGGGGAGGGTGTTATTATTTGACTTTGGGTGGTGGTGGTGGTGGGGTTCTACTGCACATGTGCTATTTATGACGAGAGTCTGTATGTACGTCAGAAATAATACAGGAGTCATGTGACGCATTATAATTCTGAGACAGTAATATTGTAAGGTAAGGAATTACTTCTAAATAACAGTGACAAGTAATCTGTAATGTATTACAGTTTGGAAGTAACTTGCACAACATGGGTATATACAGTATGTGCTCAGGAAGTAACATAGATTTCCAAAGCACTCTCTATTATTTATTGTCCATATTATATTTAAATACCTTCATTGTCATGGAATGGTCAGGAACTGCACTTCAGTGCTTTTGATCCAGTGTAATCGAGAGACAGCAGGTCGATGTAAACATAATCCATACATACATTTGTAACAGGATTTACATTGATCAGCTGTCACATTATGACCACTGAGGGGTGAGCTGGTAATTTGATTATTGATTATTTGGTCAAAATGGCACCTTTCACTGGGTTGGATATATCAGCGAGTGAATATTTAGTCCTTGAAATCGATGAGTCCAAAGCATCAACAATGGAAAAATGTAAATCTTACTGAGTGTATTTTTCTCTTTTGTGGTCAAAATATCTCATCACACTTAAAATAAGACATAATCACCTAAAGAGTAACTTTTCATTGAGATATAAGAACTTTTTTTTTTAATTAAGCAAAAAAAAATCTGCCAATGGAACAAGTAAAAATTATCTTGGTAAGATTTCTTGAAATAAGATTTTCCAGATCTATTGTCTAAAAATCAGTTCTTATATCTCATTGAAAAGTTACTCTTCAGGTGATTATGTCTTATTTTAAGTGTGATGAGATATTTGGACTAGAAATGAGAAAAATACACTTGGTAAGATTTAGATTTTTTCCAGTGAAATTGGACAAATATAAGAATCTGAGCAGCGTTGACAGAGACCATATTTGGATGGTTAGCAGACTGGGTCAGAGCGTCTCTACAACTACAGGTCTTGTTGGGTGCTCTTTGTCTAAAAAGTGTTTCTTTTATTTCAATGTCCTGTGTGAAGCACCTTGAATTGCCTTGTTGCTGAAATGTGCTATACAAATAAACTCGCCTTGCCTTGCCTTGCCTTACACTTAAGGATAACACAGTCTTAGTCCAATTGAGAACCTGTGGGAACTAATATGTCTAATCCATCGAGGCCCCACCTCTTACAAGACTTAAAAATCTGCTGCTAACATCTTCATGACACATCTTCAGAGGTTTTGTGGACTCCAGACCTCGTATCACACCTGTTCTCTCAGCTAGTGGTGTGCGATACTGCATATTTTGGTATCGATCCGATTCCGAGTAAATACAGGGCCAGTATCGCCGATATCGATACCGATACGTTTCAATAATGAAGGTGGATGCATGATGGAATTGCTAAATCTCAATTAATTTTCATGACCTTTAAGTGTTTTGTGACGTTTCTTTTTTTTTTTTTTTCTTTTATTATAATTAAATAGTTAAAACCCAGGACAGAATTAGGTCAAAGTTTATAAGTAAATAGAAAATACTTTGTTATCAAAATAAGTTTTTTCAGAAACAATAGAACAGTAACAAAAAATTTTCCCCGGGGAATTTTTGTTTTAAATTAACAAAGTGCACAAAATGATCACCAGAAAACAAATTAAAACAAATATTTTTTTTGAGGTAGTGTTCAGAAACTGCAATACAAAAATTAAATCACAATTTTCTGTACCTATTAGCCTTTTTTTTTTTGTTTTGTTTTTTTTTACAAATTATTCAGTTTGCTGTTGTTGTAAAAAAAATATAACCACATGGCGTTGTTCTTCCATTCCATTCTTCTGCTTCGTGTCTCAGTCTGTGCAGGTGTTGTACGTGTGCTGGTGGGCGGGCACACCTTAACCGGCGGCTAGCTTGTTTGCGTTGCGCTGCTGAGTCACATGACGGCACAACATCAAAACACGAGAGGGGGGAGGAGAAGCAGAGTGTACCTGCTTCGCATTAAGACAGAAACGGCAGAGTCCAGTGACCTGGCTGTCGCCTTTTTGACGAAACTGCAGCAAAGCATACAAGAGAAAAAACTGAAACTAAAGTATCGATCTCACCACACAGTATTGATCTGATGCCGATATCGACTTGGTATCGATACTATTGATATTTGGATCGATTTGCCCACCACTACTCTCAGCAAAAGATGGCATTGAAGAATAGTTGTTTTAATTGGTATAAGTTGCAGTAGCAGGTGACACGGTGGTGCAGTGGTTAGCACTCGTGCCTCACAGCAAGAAGGTCCTGGGTTCGATTCCAACACCAGTCGACGGGGGGTGGGACCTTTCTGTGTGGAGTTTGCATGTTCTCCCCGTGTCTGCGTGGGTTCTCTCCGGGTACTCCGGCTTCCTCCCACCATCCAAACACATGCACTAATAGGTTAATTGGTTAATCTAAATTGCCCATAGGTGTGAATGTGAGAGTGATTGTTTGTCTTTATATGTTCAGCCCTGTGATGAACTGGCGACTTGTCCAGGGTGTACCCTGCCTTCGCCCCTATGTAGCTGGGATAGGCTCCAAGTGACCCCCGTGACCCTAGTGAGGATAAAGTGGGTTCAGATAATGAATGAATGAATGAAGTTGCAGTAGCTGTGTTAGGCCCTGTCACCCCTACGACCCTCTAGAGCAGGGGTGGGCAATCCTGGTCCTCGAGGGCCGGTATCCTGCACGTTTTAGATGTTTCCCTCTTCCAACATACAGGGGTTGGACAAAATAATGGAAACACCTACAAAAATCAACAAAATATAATTTAATATGGTGTAGGTCCGCCTTTCGCAGCAATTACAGCCTCAGTTCTCTGAGGTATTGATTCATACAACTTGTGAATTGTTTCCAAAGGAATTTTAAGCCATTCTTCAGTTAGAATACCCTCCAACTCTTTTAGAGACGATGGCGGTGGAAATCGACGTCTTACTTGAATCTCTAAAACTGACCATAAATGCTCAATAATGTTGAGGTCTGGGGACTGTGCCGGCCATACGAGATGCTCAACTTCATTAGAATGTTCCTCATGCCATTCTTTAACAATTCTAGCTGTATGGATTGGGGCATTATCATCTTGAGGTGAAGGTGTTTCCATTATTTTGTCCAACCCCTATACCTGGTTCACATGATAAGCCTATCATCAAGCTCTGCAGAAGCCTGATAATGACCTTCAGGTGTGCTGAAGAGGGAAACATCTAAAACATGCAGGATACCGGCCCTCGAGGACCTGGATTGCCCACCCCTGCTCTAGAGGAGTAAGTGGTTTGGAAAAAATGAATGAACTTGACCATGATTTGACAATAAAAGCCTTTTAATATTTTTAAAAGACAGAGCGGTGGAATTCTTTGTTGTTTCCTGACCTTCACTTTTTGTTGGAATAAGACTCATAGAAGTCATAGTTCAGAGTAGAGACATATTGAAGTTTACTAAAAAAGAAGAAGAAGCAAAAAAGTGAGCGCTTGCTAATTTAGCGTCTGCAGGCTTTGGGGCTGAATCAATCAGCCACACATGCTATTTAACAAAGTGATCACAATGACAAAATGAGTGTAAATGCAAATTTAATGACACAGTCACCAAATGAAGCCTTTACTACATCTATTATCAGAACATTCAGGGGCTGTTCTTGGAGTCTAATCAATTCAGAGGTGGAGGTTATCTGTCTCATTAATGAAGTCGCCCCCAAAAATATATGGTTACGAATGAAATTGTCAACAGCGAAAATGGTATTTTAACTGTTGTAAAACATGGTAGGAATTTCCCTGGTGCAGGGGGCACAGGTTTCGAGGGTGTTTTACTGAAAAGCAGCAGGAGACCGAGTTAATGTGGTGTATCACTATCCCAAAGACCTGCTCCTATTACAAGCCACTCATCTCCAACAAACTCTCCCATGAGTCTTTCTACCTCCACACTTCTATCTCTATCTGTCTCTCTGGTGCTCACCTCTTTCCATTTCATGGCTGTTTTCTTCCTCTATTTGCTTGACAAGACAATGGATAATAACCCTGGAATAGCACAGAGACCAGCAAATGAGAGTAATCAAGCTGTCTTGTCCTGGTGGCGTTCAGGTTCACTCATCAAACCCTAATTATCACCCTGGAAACCAATGTTCCGCTTTAATTGTTCTGATGAATGAAATATTACAGAGAGGAGTCGGGCTGCAGCCGAGCGGAATAACAGCTTTTAGCCATAAAACACAGCAGAGGAGGAGGAGGAGGAGGAGGAGGAGGAGTGAAGGTGACTCAGGAGAGAGTGAGACAGAGTGTGAGAGAGCGCCGGCAAAAGTAATGGATAAATAGAGTTCGGCTAGAAAGATGTGAGAGAAAGAAGTGGGGGCGGATTTGGAAAAAAGAGGGATGGTAAAGAAAAAAAGGGGGGAAAATGACAGCAGTGGCGTTAAGGGAAACAAGACACCGACTCTGAATGTTTAACCGTTGCCTAATTGCTTTAAGATAGCACACACAGGAGGTGTCTGGCCAGTAATCGAGACAGATTGTACCCAGAGGTTTTTCTTTTTTTTTTTACGGGGCTCCCAGATGATACTTTCTGATATCAAAAAGCACTGAATTTGTGGGCCTGCACTGTTATTATCGTATGTCATGATCAGCGTTGGGAGTAACACGCTACAAAAGTAATGCATTAGAGCAGGGGTGTCCAACTCATGTTAGTTCAGGGGCCACATGCAGCCTAATAGGATCTGAAGTGGGCTGAACCAGAAACATAATCTAAATAATAGGATAAGAACTGATAAGTAATGTCAACTCCAATGTTTTCTGTATGTTTTTGAGTGAAAAAAAAGCCAAATTCCGTATGAAAATGTTTACATGTACGAACTGCACTTGAACATAACATGAACAAATACGAACAACCTGAAAGTTCTTAAGAAAAATAATGGCAATTTTAACAATTTTACACCTTAGTTTATCATTTATACATGTGCATTACAACTTACAGATCACAGTGGATCTGCAAATACACAAAACATTCGGAAACAGACAGAATATTGGCAAGATTCCACATACTTCAGACATTTTTGTTTGGGTTACTCACATTTTTTGTAAAATTCTAGTCTGTAAATGTAAACATTTGTGTAATTTTACTGTTTTTACACTAAAACAAAGGGGAATTTTTTTTTTTTTTCATTATTTATAGGTTATTATGATAGTATTTTACTGGTCTGACCCATTTTAGACTGAATTGACCTAAAATAAATTTAACATCCTTGATTGTTAATATCTTCAGTGTAATTTTTGCATTTCACAAATTCATCCCATGGGCCGGACTGGAGCCTTTGGCGGGCTGGATTTGGTCCCCAGGCCGCATGTTTGACACCTGTGCATTAGAGTAATGCAGACTGTTAGAGTTGATAACCAATGCAATGCTCATGAGTAATTCTGCAAAAAAATTACACTGGGTTACAAAAAAATGTTTTTTGCAAGTTGTCTAGGTTTTTTCAACTGAATTAGGACTATTTTGCACCGCTAAATCCAAAAATGACATCTGTTTTTCTCAATCAGGTCAGGTTTTTTTGCTAATTTGATTTTGAAAAATTTGATCTTCTCACAAAATATAATAATTAATACCAAAATAAGATTGGTAAGCACACTTTATGAAACTTGTGACTTGATTCCTGTTAGGTACAATGGTGTATTCACCGCAGATGTAGCAGAATACATCAGGCTTATTTTTGCAAGATCTTCTAGTCGAAGCCATTTCATTCACCTGTAATATTAAAAAAACCATTAATCATAAATTGGCAAAAGTAAAATCTTCAGAACTCGTTTATTGCAAGAAATATGAAAGAATTTTGTATCATATGATGTGAAAATGCCCATAAATGTAAGCAAAAATGTTAAAAAGCCAATATGTAGCATAGTTCAGAAAGTTGACCTGATTGAGCAAAATTAATGTGATTTTTGGATTCAGCACACCAAAATTATCCTAAATCAGCTCAAAAAACTAAAACAATAAATTTGTTGTTGACCAGGTTTATTTAATAATCAGTTAAAACATAAAGTCTGTAGTTGTACAGGTGGGTCATTTTGATTTGCCAATATTCAGGTCCTTCTATGAAACTGGATTCATTTTGGCACTTAGTAATAGAAATTTAGACACACTTCCCCCCAGGATGTACCTAATGATGAGCTCAGATAAAGGCAAAAAAAAAAAAAAAAAACTCTTGTTCTGACTCATCCCAAAATTAATAAATTTTTAATAAAATACAGGGGCCAAAAAATAGGACCAAAATTGGGACAACAGAACCAAAAGTGGGACATGTGCGACATCTATTGCTGCTCCAACCCTCTGGAACTCCCTCCCACCTACCATCCGACACTGCTCCGACCTCAACACCTTCAAATCCCTTTTAAGAACTTATTTATTTAAGATTACTTTTAATGTTTATGACAAGAGTCTTTATGTGACTCAACAGTAATCCAGGAGTCATGTTATGCATCACAAGACCCGGGACAGCAGGGTTAACGCTCTGTTCGCAGAGAAGCTGTTAACAACCGGTTGAGCTTCTGGGATTCTTTGAGTCCCCGGGGGCGCAAGTAATGAATTGCGCTCACGACGAGGCAGGTAACCCCAGGGACGGTGGTTTCTGCAGGAGTGGAGCATCTTTTCTACACTTTCCTTTTGTTTAATGTTGTATTCTGCTGTTGTCCTATGTCATTTTTTTTGCTTTTGTTTCTATGCTTTTGTAAAACCTTTTAAATGGCCTTGTGTATGAATGGTGCTATACGAATAAATGTACCTTGCCTTACCATTCTGAGACAGTAGTATTATGAGGTATGGAATTACTTTTAAATAACAGTAGTGCTGCAACAACAAATCGATCCAAATTGATCAAATCTATCTAAATCGACTCTTAAAAGAGATGGCAACAAATTAGGCAGTTGATTCGTTGGGTCTTCAGCATGCTAATATTGAGGCACGTCCGCATGCTAACCAGATAACTGGAGCTGATTGAAGACTATAGCTTGCTAGTCTCCAGCCATAACAAGTCTAGGTAGCGGGCTAGTGCTGGCTAACCTGGGCCGCTGCAAGGTTATAATAGTTTTGGATTTTTCATTACAGTTTAGTTTTATTTAGTTTTGACTTTTTTTTTCAGTTAGTTTTAATTAGTTTTTGGAGCAGGTTTGCTAGTTTTTATTGGTTTTCGTTATTTTCTAAATGCTTAGTTTTAGTTTAGTTTTAGTTTCTTTATATATTTTATCTTCTTCACCGTCAAATTCAAATAAATCCCAGACAGGACACAATCATATCAATCCGACATTGACAAAGACGAAAACGAAGGGAATTGTATCCAGAATTTGTTTACGTTTTAGTTAGTTTTGTAAACACACAATACAGTTTCAGTTAGTTATCATTTTTTTCTTTTAATTATACTTTTTTATTTATTTCAGTTAACGAAAATGTTTGTAAAATTCTAGTTTTCGTCATTTTGTTACTTTTTGTTAACGATAATAACCTTGGGTCGCTGTAAAGGGGAATTAAACGTGACAAATTCATGGGGCCCAGCATTCTAAGGGGGCCCAGTGGATATACAGTAGGTTAGAAGTTCGGAAAATTTAGTGTAAGCTCTGGAGTAAAAAAGAGACATAGAAGCTGGGAGTCGAACGTCCAAAGTTAAGTTTCACTTTCAGTTTCATGCCAGTTATGATAATTGCGGCACTTCTGGAACGCACCCCCATGTTGTCGTTCCTGCTCCGATGACAAATTTACAGATACTTTATTTTATGAAGGGCCCACAACGTTTACTTTTCACGAGGCCCACAGTCACTACTATACCCAAAGCCATTTAATGACTTGTCTGCAACCTATATTGCTTTGGATTAAATACCAATCTTTGAGAACTGAATCTTTCGTGGCTATCCGATTAGTTATTAACCCTTTCATGCATGAATTATGAGACCCTTAATCAAGAATTTTTTTTTTTCCTGAGTGTTTTTATTCCTCTTTAGGCATGAAAAAAACATGCGTAAAGAAATTTTTTTTTATGTACCTATTTTTCATGGAGTTGCAAAAATGTCCGCTCAACTGGACACCGCGCGTTTAATTTTTGAAGCAAGGAAACATGTATTTAGTGATATATTGTGTGAAAACTACGAAATAAAAACATTTTTAATGCTTATTTTAGGTACTTCATTTATCAGACAGGGGCAGTTGTTTGTTTACTCTCTTTACTAGTTTGTCTGATAAATGAATTACCTTCAATAATTACACTGGTCAACAACAAATTTATTGTTTAAGTTTTTTGAGCTGATTTAGGATCATTTTGGTGTGCTGAATCCAAAAATCACATTAATTTTGCTCAATCAGGTCAACTTTCTGAAATGTGCTACATATTGGCTTTTTAACATTCTTGCTTACACTTATGGGCATTTTCACATCATATGATACAAAATTCTTTCGTATTTCTTGCAATAAACGAGTTCTGAAGATTTTACTTTTGCCAATTTATGATTAATGTTTTTTTTTTAATATTACAGGTGAATGAAATGGCTTCGACTAGAAGATCTTGCAAAAATAAGCCTGACGTATTCTGCTACATCTGCGGTGAATACACCATTGTACCTAACAGGAATCAAGTCACAAGTTTCATAAAGTGTGCTTGTGAAAATGATTGTTTTTCTCTTAAAACCTATTGTGGGTGAGAACTATATAAAAAATCAACTGATAAAGTCACAAAAATGTAATCAATTTTGTGAGAAGATCAAATTTTTCAAAATCAAATTAGCAAAAAAAACATGACCTGATTGAGAAAAACAGATGTCATTTTTGGATTTAGTGGTGCAAAATGGTCCTAATTCAGTTGAAAAAAACTAGACAACTTTCAAAGAGTCGTTTTTTATAACTCAGTGTTATATGTGGAAGACGGTATGAACCTTTACCAGACATTTATTTTTAATGCTGCTACTCTGATGTTTTCTCACATTTTAACACTCTAATACCAGTCATTACTCACTTCATTGAGATAATAGGCAAAAAAAAAAAAAAAAAAAAAAAACTTACCAAAACTGTTAATTACAGACTAATAACAACAACTGATTTACACTTAAACATGTTACTCTAGATCAGGTTTATCAAGAACAGTAAAGTTACAGTAATGGTATGAATGTCAGTGTGTGGGATGATGCATAAGTTTCCACTGTGTTGGCTGATATGGAACTAAAACAACAAAATCCATGAATATACAGGGTGACACAAAAAAAACGGGAACTTTTTAACAATCCAATAAAACCAAGAGTGATGGAAGAAAAATATTTTATTCATAGTAATTGAAACCTTAAAACATGCCATTTAAGAAACAATGATGGAATTTTCATTTTTTAAAAATTCCTTCCTGTAGATGGCGTCCTCCTGTACGAATGCATTCTTGAAATCTGCTGTTGAGATTCCTCATTGACCGCTGCAACATCTCAGCTGGGATACTGTGAATTTCATCCTGAATTCTGTTTTAACTCATCCAGAGTTCTTGGTCGAGTCGTGTACACTTTACTCTTGAGATAGACCCGCAAGAAAAAATCACAAACGGACAAATCTGGCGATCTAGGGGGCCAGGGAACGTTACCGAATCTTGAGATCACATGGTTACCGAACAATTCTCGCACAGCCACCAATGGTTACTATGGTCACCCTGTACTTGTACAAAAAAACGGGAATTTTTGAAGTGCATATTGGCAGACATGAGCAAGTGGCAGCACTGCGAGACAGTGACCGTGAGCAAGTAAACACACCCCCATTTAAGTAACCATTGGCGGCTGTGCGAGAATTGTTCGGTAACCGTGTGATCTCAAGATTCGGTAACGTTCCCTGGCCCCCTAGATCGCCAGATTTGTCCGTTTGTGATTTTTTTCTTGCGGGGCTATCTCAAGAGTAAAGTGTACACGACTCGACCAAGAACTCTGGATGAGTTAAAACAGAGAATTCAGGATGAAATTCACAGTATCCCAGCTGAGATGTTGCAGCGGTCAATGAGGAATCTCAACAGCAGATTTCAAGAATGCATTCGTACAGGAGGACGCCATCTACAGGAAGGAATTTTTAAAAAATGAAAATTCCATCATTGTTTCTTAAATGGCATGTTTTAAGTTTTCGATTACTATGAATAAAATATTTTTCTTCCATCATTCTCGGTTTTATCGGATTGTTAAAAAGTTCCCGTTTTTTTGTGTCACCCTGTATAAGAGAACAGCTGTAGAAGAACTGTCCACTGTAGTGACCACTATGCATGAAAGGGTTAAAATACTCGACAGATTAATCGATTATTAACATCATCGTTAGTTGCAGCCCTAAATAACAGTAACATGTAATCTGTAACGTATTACAGTTTGGAAGTAACTCTTACAACTCTGGTCATTAACTGTCCGAACGCTGCTGCAGATCAGTTCATGTAAGCATATCCTGTTTATCCAAAGAGAAATTTCCGTTCTGTCACATTCATCATGAACTGACATGCCAAAGCTGGGATTTTTTCCTCTTTTATCAAAGCTTTGGTTTTGGAGACGTCACGTATAAAACAAACGTGTATATACCAAACCAAGAAGGCATGAAATAAGACATTTCGCACAGCATCTGCCCAAAATGCATCTGTAATTGTTCCTTAAGGCTGTCAAATTAAAACAGACTCCCCACTTGCGTAGCTACATGTAAAGTCCTAACAAGTTGTATCTTCTGGAATTTGCACCAGACACCTTGCAATAAAAGATGGGGGGAGGCACGGCGTCATCAATAATGGAGAGTACAGGACATATCTGCAGGGGTTTGTAGCGTTATTGATATCAGTTCTTTCTCAATCCCCTGGTTGTTCCCAGTGGGGGTGGAACCGTGGAGAGAACAGAGGGAGGTAGCTGACACAGTAACAGTTGCAGGAATTTAGCAAAATACACACACACATATGAATAATAATCTACATCTGTCTATATGCAGCAAACACCTACTCTGTAAACTCACAAATGCAAGAAAAAGAACATGTTTTCTTTCTCATTCTGACTAAAATTGATGATGGTTGATCGCTGGATGGACATATGGAGAGTTGCAAATGTATGTATGGATGAACGGATGGTAGCTGGATAGAGGGACAAAGTTCCTCCGAATATTAAATTCAGAAGAGCACGTTGGAGAAGAAGACAGACTTTGATGGGAAGGTAATTTTATGCAGTAAATTTAACTAGCAGATGTCCAAAAGCACACAATGAATAAAAAACATCAGTCTGCCGGTTTATGCCGATGCTTTTTCCATGTGTTCACCGTGGGTTTTCGGTCGGTTGCTGTTCTGTTTAAAACTCGATGTGTCAAGAGTAATCTGATACAAACTGACACTTGGACTCAAGGATGGACTTGGACAGTTTTGAAGGTCAAAGGTCAAAGTTGATCTCAGGACTTCAGAGGATTTCCATGAATTTGGTGTTACGTGTTGACTTGCGCTCAGGGATGAATTCGATGGATTTTGGTGGTTGCACTGCAAAAATCTAAATCTTACCAAGTGTATTTTTCTCATTTCTAGTCCAAATATCTCATCACACTTAAAATAAGACTTAAGTGAGTAAGTTTCAGTGAGATATAAGAACTTATTTTTAGACAATAGATCTTGAAAATCTTATTTCAAGAAATCTTACCAAGATCATTTTCACTTGTGCCATTGGCAGATTTTTTTTTGCTTAATTAAAAAAAAAAGTTCTTATATCTCAATGAAAAGTTACTCTTTAGGTGATTATGTCTTATTTTAAGTGTGATGAGATATTTTAACTACAAAAGAGAAAAATACACTCGGTAAGATTTACATTTTTTCCATTGTTGCTGCTTCGGACTCATCGATTTCAAAGACTAAATATTCACTTGCTGATATATCCAACCCAGTGAAAGGTGCCATTTTTCTCATTTCTAGTCCAAATATCTCATCACACTTAAAATAAGACTTAATCACCTAAAGAGTAACTTTTCAGTGAGATATAAGAACTTATTTTTAGACAATAAATCTGGAAAATCTTATTTCAAGAAATCTTACCAAGATAATTTTCACTTGTTCCATTGACAGATTTTTTTTTTCTTAATTCAAGCAAAAAAATCTGCCTTGTTTTTTTTTCTGAGGGTCACATTAGTTTACGTTCTGTCGCTGCGTGAGCCAATGGCGTTGCGTGTCGCATATTGCCTCACTACCCATGTCATATGAACAAGCTGCAAATTCTATAATAAAATAAGTGCAATGTTAACAATATTACGCCTTAGTTTATCATTTATACACGTGAATCACAACTTAGAGATCACAGTGGATCTACAAATACATAAAACATTTAGTAACAGGCAGAATATTGGTACAATTCCACATACTTCTCTTAAGACATTTCACATATTCGTATTTTTTGTAAAAGGCTAGTCCAGGGGTGTCAAACTCATGTTAGTTCAGGGGCCACATCCAGCCTAATATGATGTAAAGTTGGCCGGACCAGTAAAATAATATAAACAGTAGGATAAGAACTTTTGAGTGAAAAAAGTAAATTCCATAAAATTAAAAAATACACTTAAATATGCTTAAATATCCTACAATAAGCGCAAAAATACACTTAAAATTCTGTAATTTAAATGTTTACATCTACGAATTGTACTTGAACATAACATGTACAAATATGAAAAACCTGAAAATTCTTTAGTAAAATGAGTACAATATTAACAATATTACGCCTTAGTTTATCATTTATACACGTGAATCACAACTTAGAGATCACAGTGGATCTACAAACACATAAAACATTACATAACAGGGAGAATATTATTAAAATTCCCCATACTTTTCGTAAGACATTTCAGATATTTGCTTTTTTTTTTTTTTTTTTTTTGTAAAAGACTAGTCTGTAAATGTGAAAATGTTTGTGTAATTTTACATTTTTTACACTAAAACAAAGAGACAAATTTACAGTTTTCATTATTTATAGTTTATTATGATAGTATTTTACTGTTCTGATCCGCTTTAGAATTAATTGACCTAAAATTATTTTAACATCCTTGATTGTTAATATTTTCAGTGTAATTTTCGTATTTCACAAATTCATCCCACGGGCCAGACTGAACCCTTTGGTGGGCCGGATTTGGCCCCCGGGCTGCATGTTTAACACCCCTGGTATAAGGTATTACAAACTGAGGCAAAGTTTATTACAAAATGCGTTCAAGAATTTTATTTAATAAATGCGGTATGTTATTACAAAATGCAGTGTTATTACATAATGAGGTGAAAAATTATGAAATTGGTTTTTTTTGTTGTTTTTTTTGTTTTGGTTTTTTTTTCATTGTTTTTATTGCAGTTTTTTTGTTTCCCATTCAACAAAACAGTGTCATCCAAAGACTAGGCACAAAACAAAACATAGCATACACTACAGCTCTTACATAAGAAATAAAACACAAAAATATAGCTTGATACAGTAGGTGGTAGGTCAGACGTATAATGTACGGGAGTCGTATTTATAAATATAATTGAAGTTCACAACAGTCCTTTTAAAAGGATAGATGAATGGTCTGGTCCAATATAGTCCGAAAATGGGCGCCATACTCTGTAGAACTGATCTGCACTGTTATGTATAATGTTGGTCAGATATTCTAGAATTATTCCATTGTTACATATTACATCACTATTACATAATGCGGTGCTACATACCCTTTATAAAATAAACTACATACTACTTATGCTGTATATTCTCTTTATAATAATAATAATAATAATAATAATAATAAACTTTATTTGTATAGCACCTTTCATACAGAAATTGTAGCCCAAAGTGCTTCACATTGATTGAAAAAATACAATATTAAAATACATTAAGATTTGATTATACATCAAGAAATAAAATGAAATCTGAGAGAAATACAATAAAATAAAAATAAATATAAAAACAGCGCACATTAAAATATTTGATTATGCATAGAATTTTTGAAGTGCAAGAAATAAGATGAAATTTGAAATACAATAAAATAAAAAATAAAAACAGAAATACAATAAAATAAAATAAAAATAAAAACCTCACATTCCTGGTTCCTGAATTGTGACCCCATTTTTATCTCCTTTCAAAGGCTAATGAGAATAAAAATGTTTTTAATTTGGTTTTAAATATATTCAGTGAACTGGCTTCTCTAATGTCTTTTGGAATTGTATTCCATAACTTTGGTGCATAGTTAGTAAAGGCTGCGTCCTCCATTTTCTTTGTAATATTTTGTAATAATGTATACGCTGTATGTGAATCTTAATGCATTTCAGGTCACATTAACATGACCATTAAATGTATCACCATGGATTCAGTTACCAATCAGCTGTTTGCAGACATTTACAGAAGCTTGCGTTACATCTTTACATAGAAAGCTGTGTGAAATAGTTGTATGCAAATGAGGTGTTTACATGAACTGCTAATGAGCGTTATCTTACTCATTAGTCCATTTAAGTGTTTCATACAGACAAACATCCCAGTAAACGGTAACAGAACAGCTCTGCGGACTTCCATGTGCAGTGACCCGTCTGCCTCTGCAGCACATGGTCATGTTGCCTACGTTTCCTGAGCTGTAAAGGCATTTTTAATGGATGTAGAGAATGACTATCCAGTAGAGAAGGTGGAGGTAATGCACTAATCGCACCATCTGTGACCCACGATCAGACTAAAGAGGAGGATGACCATAATGCATTGTGTGGGGCACTATGTCATAACAGTATGGGTTGTTTTTTGTTTTGTTTTTTTTAACTGCTACATATTTATTACTAAAAACTTAGAACCAGTATGTATAATTAGGATGTTGATGTTTTTCTAATTGATTGAATCAGATTCTGCTTTGAGATGCTTTTAACCCTTTCATGCATGAATTGTGAGAACCTTAGTCAAGATTTTTTTTCTTCAGTGTTTTTATTATTACCTCCGCCAAGGAGGTTATGTTTTTGCCAGGGTTTGTTTGTTTGTCTGTTTGTTTGTTTGTTTGTTTGTTTGTCTGTCCGTTAGTGTGCAACATAACTCAAAAAGTTATGGACAGATTTGGATGAAATTTTCAGGGTTTGTTGGAAATGGGATAAGGAAGAAATGATTAACTTTTGGGGGTGATCCGGAAGAAATCCTGGATTCTGGATCACTTTGAAATTTTCATTAACATTGTGGTAAATGGGGCCAAAATTTTCGTTTCCCAATATCTCGCTTAATTATTGACCAAAACTCATGAAATTTAACTCAGGAATTGACAATGGGGTCCTCTATCACATTTCAAAGGCTGATCCGGATCTGATCCAGAAGGCAGATTTTATTTTAAAAAATAAATGTAGGATTTGTATCACCGATTATGTGGGGAATTTTTGCGCTTGGCGGAGGTCTGTGCTCTCCAAGTGCTTTTCTAGTTCCTCCTTAGGCATGACAAAAAAACAATGTGATCGAGTTTTTTTTTTTTTTCCTGTGGAGTTACAAAAATATCCATGCATTTAATTTTTGAAGTAAAGAAACATGTGTTTAAAACCCAATATCAGAGAGGGATATGAAAACAATGAAATAAAAACATGCTGCTAATCTGATGTCGTCTCACATTTTAACATATTCTGATGCTATTAATTCCACACTTCATCGAGATAATGTGCAAAAAAAAAAAAAAAAAATTCTTGTCTAACAAATAACAATTGATTTACACTCAAACATGTTAGTGCAGATCAGGTTTATCAAGAACTGCAAAGTTACAGTAATGGTGTGAATGTCAGGATATGAGATGATGCATAAGTGTCCACTGTGTTGGCTGATATGGAACTAAAACAACTAAACCCATTAATATACGAGAGAACAGCTGTAGAAGAACTGTCCACTGGAGTGACTTATGCATGAAAGGGTTAAGGAACTTTGTTGTTATACTTTTAGTATCTTTTAAATGAATGATGGTGTTTTATAAGTATGTTCTCAGTTTAGTGTTTTAGGTGTGGTTTTAGAACTGACTTTTATTGTGTTTTATGTATATTTTTATTGTGGATGTATGGCTGTGGGTTCCATTTTCTGTACCTTCTGCTGCTGCTGTCTTCTCCGGGACACTCTTGAAAAAGTGATTTTTAATCTCTAAGAGCTTTTTTTCGTGGTTAAATAAAGGTTATAGCCCAGGGGTCGGCAACTTTTACAACCTAAAGAGCTATTTTGTCTTGGAAAAAAAAAAGAAAGAAATCTGACTGGAGCCGTGAAAAAAATATTTAAACCCAACTACATTTCACCATGAGGCGGCTGCTCTGCTGTAGACTATTTGGGATTAGTTTGCTATTTAACTGTGTATTTCCGTTATAATAATGCAATGTCTGGCGCATTTATGACATTATACAACTACAAGAAAGAAAACATTCAAGATTTCAATTTTTTTTCATGATGGACACTATTTCCAAAACATATTTACGTTGTGTAATGGAGAAAAAGCACAACTTTTATGTATAGTGACTTACTTACAAACTACGAACAAATGCAAATTGAGCATCTTGTATTGAATTTGGCGAGAAAATAATCCATTTTGGTTTTTATGCTGTCAAAAAAGTAGTTTATTCCGTGTAAAGCCTGTGCATTTCTGCCAATGGACAAAGTTAGAATAGATTTAGACCGATAACAATGTTAAAAAGTAATGACTCATTCAGTTCATTTCAAAATATTCTGTATATTTTTTGACCAAAAGAGCCGTAGACAGATACTAAAGAGCCACATTTGGCCCCGGAACCACAGGTTGCCTACCCCTGTTATAGCCTAATAATTTTTTATCTGGTTTAAGAATTTGGTACTGAAGTGCATTCAGAATTTAGGATGTGCTGATTAGTTTTTGGTGTGCAAAGGTCATAGGTTACGGTCGCTGTGACCTCACAAAGGTTTTGGTCATAACTGCTGGTATTTAATACAAGTGTATGGACAGTTTATGATATAAGGGTTGTGGACGTATCTGCTTGAACATATGGGTCCTGTAAAAATCATTTCAATATTTTAGAACTGCAACGAATACTCAAGTAATTTGAGTACAAAATATCCTCAAATCTTTTTTTTTTAGCTTACCGGCCGACAGGTCATAAGCTATTGTCGTCATGCAGCGTCCGTCGTCGTCGTCTGTCGTACGTTACAAAAATGTCAATTGTCTTCTCCAAAACTACAATTCTGATTGACTTCAAACTTGGTATACAGCTTCTTTATAATGATTTCAACAAAAGTTAGAGTAATTTTTTTGGATCTGGATCTGATTCTGGATTTGGTGCGACTTTGAAAAATTCCCCCATTAAAAGAGATAGGAAGTGGATCGATGCAATAACTCAGTAAATATAAATGATATCCAGTGTAAATTTCTACAGTCCAGCCCTGATGAGGAGATGACCAAAACATAATGTCCACTTGCTGATCAGGATCTTCTTCTGGATCCAGGAACTTACGGAAAATTTAACATGGGCTCTAATGGGGAAAAGAGTTCAATCATCTTTTTCTCCCAAACTCCAGTTCTGATTGGCTTCAGACTTGGTATACAGCTTCTGTATGATGATGTCAACACAAGGTATGGAAATTATTTCCATCCAGATCTGATTCTGGATTTGGTGCCACTTTGAAAAATGTTCCCATTATAATAGATGGGAAGTGGACTGATCCAATAAATCAGTAAATATCAATGATATCAAGTTGGAATTTGAATTTTTTACAGATCTGATTGGAATATGACCAAAACATGGGCTATTTCTGTAATAGAATAAATACACAGAACTGGGTGTAATAAATGACATCTGGATACATTTCCCAAAGCTTTTAATTTGGCCAGTAAGCCACAGGGCCATTGGTCCTACTTTTTTTTTTTTTTTGGCCTTGAGTGTTCGTTTAATTATTAATTTTGTTTAAGTTGTCACTTGCGTTCCACTCCAGGGATCGTGTTTTGCGTGGACTGTAAATGGGGACGCATGTGACTCAGAGTCATTGGCCGTTTCTCAATATGCGTTCTTGTCTGTTCTTCATGAAACGTCATCAGTCACAGCCCAAGTACTGTTCCAACTGCAAGTTTGCATAAACCAAGAATGCATGGAATACCTGGATGTTGTTCTTGTCTGCTAGCTTCAACCAAGGATGCACTATTGGTGACTTGTGTAAACTTGACTGGGAAATAATTCCCAAGATGCAGTTCGTGCCGGCTTGGCTGGAAGCCGGGCGTTTGTGTTTGGCTGAACCGACGAATTGTATTAGAGTTTTGAAAAATATACAAAATGTATAAATGGCATGTAAATACTAGTACAAGTGTATTGAAATCAAATCGAGTGACATTGTGGTGATTTGAGGGAAATATGTTAAAGAGCAGACAGTGTAAATACAGCAGAGACAGAGAGGAAAGTTCACAAGTACGCAGCCGTTCCAATTATAGATAGACTTGTGTTCTTAGGAAGTCTGTTTTCTGAGACCGTTCTTACCAAGACCGTACTCACCGAGTTCGCAAAACCGTACTCTGTGCTCTTGGTATTGACAATCGGCTAAAAAGTTGGTGCTATTGAAGAGAGTGAGGAGACTGCCCCCAACAGGGAAAGATGTCCAAAGTTTGGGATCACCTCAAACTTAAAAAAAAAAAAAAAAAAAAGGGAATGTCATTCAATGTGTCTAAGTCCACATCTGAAGCCAGCAGAAGCTAAATGCTCGTCTTCCACTCAACAGTCGCCTAACATTAGCTGATTTAATGTGATCGCTAACAGAGAAACACAGCAGCACTGGTCAGAACGTAGGCTATGCATCTGCTGTCGTCTATAATAATGAGTCTCGATGGTGGCTTGATGATGAAATCTGATTACTCGATTAATCACTGAAATATTCGGTAGAATAGTCAACTTAAAAACGAATCGATAGCTGTGGCCCTACAATATCTCCTGCTATAGAAAATTATTTCTGTTCTATATGTATGTTCTTATCGGTTTTAAGTTTGTTTTTCATTCTGACTTTCATTGTTTATGTATATTTTTATTGTGGATGTATGGCTGTGGTTTCCATTTTGTGTAACTTCTGCTGCTGCTGCTGTCTTGTCCAGGACACTCTTGTAAAAGAGATTTTTCATCTCAATTAGCTTTTTTCTTGGTTAACCCTTTCATGCATGAATTGTGAGAACCTTAGTCAAGATTTTTTTCTTCAGTGTTTTTATTCCTCCTTAGGCATGAAAAAACAATGCAATTGAGTTTTTTTTTTCTCTGGAGTTACAAAAATATCCATGCATTTAATTTTTGAAGTAAAGAAACATATGTTTAAAACCCAATACCAGAAAGTGATATGAAAACAATGAAATAAAAACATTTTTAATGCTGCTAATCTGATGTCTTCTCACATTTTAACATATTCTAATGCTAGTAATTACTCACTTCATGGAGATAATATGCAAAAAAAACCTACTTGTCTAACAAATAATTTATTTACACTCAAACATGTTAGTGCAGGTCAGGTTTATCAAGAACAGCAAAGTTACAGTAATGATCTGAATTACAGTGTATGGGATGGTGCATCAGTGTCCACTGTGTTGGCTGATATGGAACTAAAACAACAAAACCCATTAATATACAAGGGAACAGCTGGAGAAGAACTGTCCACTGGAGTGACCTATGCATGAAAGGGTTAAATAAAGGTTACAATAAAAAATAATAACAATAAAATTGTCTCTGTAAATTGGTATTAACATCTAACAGCAATGATCTAACATCAGAAAGTCCCATTTTAACAACATGACTGCACATACAGACATGACAGTAGTGAATAATCTGACTGTATTTTTGTTCAAGTACAGTACATGTGATAAAGTGGTGAATGCAAAGTTAACTCAGAACTTATTTGTTCCCAAAATGGAACAGTGTTGAGTTGGAATTCTTTGCCCATTGCGTGACTGGACTCCCTGAACACCTTTGCCCACAGTAAATTATGGAGCAGATGTAACTAGTCCTGTAAAACTATTCTTTATTGTGCATTATTTATCGCCTGTGAATACATAATGGATTCAGCAGTACAGACATGTACAGAGACACATGCACATACATATTTATATTTATATACCGTATGTCTTTACTGCTCCTGACGAACTCAACGTGATTTCCTCAGCCACAGTTTAACTTTTAGTTCAGGAGTTTCATCCAGTATCACACAGCCTAGTGCAAAGGTTACCATCTTTTTTTTTTTTTTTTTTTTTTTTTACTCGTGACCCCATTTTAACATCATAAATTTCTGAGAACCCCAGACATTCAAAACAGAGACTTTTTTTTTTTTTTGCTAAAATGTATTTGTTTTTGATCATGTAATAGTTTGCTATACTATGTTGCAAATAAAGGTTAATTTTAGACGACATTTAGTCTATATAATGTATATTATTATGGACGGAGGCAGAAAAGCCAGGTGTAGATTACTGCACAAAGTGAGACTTTTATTTTCCTTGGTCAGGATATGTACAGTCAGTCCAGCTTGGATTTACAAGGCTGACAATTAATACTGAACAAACAAGAATTCAAACTATGAATTATGAAAGAGCTGCAGCATCTGAAACCGACCACAATGAACATTTGAAAGATAAACAGAACCACAGTGCTTATGGATTCGGATTGTCTCTGTCAACTCACCATATATATATATATATATATATATATATATATATATATATATATATATATATGTATATATTATTAGTAAGTTTTTATTTTTTATTTTTATCAATATAATATAAATTTCAGGCGACCCCATTTGAATTCCAGGCGACCCCATGTGGGGTCCTGACCCCAAGGTTGAAAAACACTGACCTAGTTCCTTTAAAATAAATGTCTAACACTGCTGTTTTACCTAAACAGACCATCTTAACTACATTTGTTTCAAATGTGTGTGGATGGAAATGTAATCTAATTCATTTAGCTTCATTGAAAACCCAGTGATAGTGTGTAATTTAGCTGACATTAAATACAATTGTCACCGCAGACTCTAATTGAAACTGTTCTGTATCAGTAAGACGTCGCTTCCTCTGATCTGAAGGAATTTCAACTGAGTGGATGAATCGTCATGAAAAATACATTCTTAAATAAATATATAAAACAACAAAAACCAGAAATAGAAGGAGGCTGCTTAAACGGCCGGTGATAAATCACTCTTAAATTGCATATCCAAACTATTAAGCCAACAAGGCGGTCGGCAGCCTGGGTTAACTTCAAACAACGGGAGCAGAGCTTATAGGAGGAGTGTGCACAGTGAGGCGAATACCAAATGAGAAAGATCACACAATGTGCGTTTTCTTCCAAAATGAAACATTTCCTTCCTTATGTCTTTTGTCCTTGGGGCTCCATATGGAGGTCTGACTGCTGTGTTACAGCTAGTGCACAATAAAATGGAAAGGTAAAAGAGATCAGCTCAGGTTCATCACACCTCTGGGCAGAAATGTTCACAACACACAGCTGTGCATCATAAATATTACAAATAGCACCAGGGCAGCCCAAATCAGACTGTTGGAGCCGATAACCAATGCAGTATTCATGAGTAATTCTGTGAAAATAAATGTACGAATCAATTAAAATGTAAAGTCTGCAGTTTCACAGGTGGGTCATTTGGATTTGACAATATTTGCAAAATATTCTGACCCTGAAAAAATGAGCAGTTCTGTAATTTGGACTGAATTTGGAATTAAATCACAGTCACTAATTTACAGTGTTGGGAGTAATGTGTTACAAAAGTAATGCATTACAGCAACAGATTACTTTTTGCTGCAATTTTTAATAAATTTTCAGTTATATTTTACTCTGTACATGTTCAATAGCGCTTGCGTTACAACACACTTTTGGGCCATAATTTAATTGCTCAAATGAAGAAAAAAAGAAAAAACACAAAAAAACCAGCAAGACCACAAGACCTTTCTTTTGTCACCAATTGTTCATCAAATCTGTAAAACCCGAGCCGTAAAGCAGGGGTAAACATGACAAATTCATGGGGCCCAGCATTTCTGGGGGGCCCAAAGAGCAGTGGAGCAGGTCCAGTGGATGCAGGTTAGAAGCTGTGAAAATTTTGTGTAAGATCCGCTGTTATAATAGAGGCATAGAAGTCGGGAGTCAGACGTTGAAAGTATGTTAAGTTTCAGTTTCGTTTAACGTCAGCGTAACTTAAACTCTGACAGGTTGACAAGATACTGAATTTTATCAAGGGTCCACAACGTTTACCTTTCATGGGGCCCACAATTGGTAGCGGTGCCCCTGATCCAACTCCATGGGTTTTACTGGTGAATCAGTGCTGTAGAAGATGACGGTGTTTCCATGGTAGCTACGGAGCCTCTGAATGTCCAAATGGGTCATATCTGATGACCATGAAAAGACGATAAACTGTATTTTACACCAATTATTCACATGTATTGATAGGATTCCAATCCAACTTTATTTGTAAAGCACTTTAAAACAACCGTGGTGGACCAAAGTGCTGTACAGAAGAATAAATTAAACCAAAATAAAAGAATAAAAAATACAAGAATAGATTAAAAGACATAGAACTGTACAAAAAAAGAAAACAGTGCTGTACGGAAATTTATCAGTAGATCAGTACGTATTAAACAGTTTAGATAAGTAGATGGTTTTGGTCGTCAGTAGCTGTTTGGGTCTTATGGGTTAACATTCGGACACTAGTACAGTCAAAAATAGAAGTGACTGGAGACCCTTATAGGATTTGATTATTATAATTAAGTGTTTAAAGCTTTACACATTCAGTCGTCTGCTGCAATGAATTCACTGTAAGAATGAATGAATGAATGAATGACTGGTTTATTTTTTGGTTTGTACAGTAGTCACCACACACAGTACAACAACCACAATAATCACAGAAACCAAAAAAAAGGAATAGCCCAGAAGCAGAAGCTTATTTTTACCTCCGCCAAGGAGGTTATGTTTTTGCCAGGGTTTGTTTGTTTGTTTGTCTGTCTGTCTGTTTGTTTGTCTGTCCGTTAGTGTGCAACATAACTCAAAAAGTTATGGACAGATTTGGATGAAATTTTCAGGGTTTGTTGGAAATGGGATAAGGAAGAAATGATTAAATTTTAGTGGTGATCGGGGGTGGGGGGGCCCACGGGGGGGGGCGCAGACCAGAAAATTTCATCCAAATCTGTCCATAACTTTTTGAGTTATGTTGCACACTAACGGACAGACAGACAGACAGACAAACGAACAAACAAACCCTGGCAAAAACATAACCTCCTTGGCGTGGGGGGGGCCCACGGAGGGGGGCCACTGATCAGCCTTGGCGGAGGTCTGCGCTCTCCGAGTGCTTCTAGTTTGCCTATCCTTTCCACCTGACACACCACTTACATTAATTTAAATGCATACAGGGTCCAAACACAGTAATGTCCCGTCAGAGAGCCAACTTTAATTGATTGCCATTCCAGTGTTTATTTCAAGGTTAGGTTCTTGTTTTGGATAATCCCTTATGGTCCAACTAAAGCAAAAATGAATTTAAAAGTAAAAATATGGGTCATTTAGCACCACTAATCTGTCAAATTGTCTCTAAAATGTCCCGTCAGACAGATTTTGAATACTGTGTTTCATCATTGAGCATCCCCAGTATTGCACGGCTGAAAACCCGACCAAGTCCTGTCCAAATTAAAAGTCTTGTTCCTGTTGAGGGCAACAAGTCCTTGCCTCTTATCTGCAGTCCAGCTGAGTTGGTTGGTCCTATCAGCAGGCTGTTATCTTAGTGCCCTCTTAAACCTCAGCACTGTATGAGCTACCTGGGCCTTATCTGTGTCTGTCCTCCTAGAGAAGGATCCATGGCCGCCGGGCCTCCTCCGACCCTGGATCGACCTCTCCTTGGTTCTCCTCTCGCTGCTTTCCTGGCCTCTTTTACCCTGAGCGTACATTCTCCCTCCCTCTCTCTCTCTCTCTCTCTCTCTCTCTCTCTCTGTCTTTTACCTGTTCTCCTTTTAGACTCACTTTCACTTGCTCCAAATGTCAAAGTATATCTAGTAGGATTTAAACCGAGCCTATGGAACTACTGAATAGAAAAAAAGCACACTCCAGCTCTTTCATTTCAGAATTTAGATTTGATTAAACCCTTAAAGGCCCAGTGCTGCTTTTGTGGCAGTTCCAACATATTTTTTTTCTCCATATTTAACTTTTCTTAAGTGATTTATCACCATTTATTATGCCATTATCCTCTGTATTTTGCATTTTGTCAGTGAACATCAGGTATTTTCCCATATTGAATTCAGTGGAGATGATTTTCTGATACTCAGTGTCAACTCACCACTACGTTCATTCCATAGTTTGACCTCAAAAACCAGAAACACACACTATTGGTCAGACGCCTAATTCTGTTAAACTGAAAGAACAAAAATCCTCCAACTCATCAGGCTCTGATGAAAGACATTATGCAACACTTACGTTTGGAGAAAATCGAATTTTCACTAAAATATTTTGTGAATTTTTTTTATTTGATTTGGCAGCCCTTTATCTTAATGTTAAGTAAGCAGACAGGCCTCCTCCTCCCTTTTTTTTTTTGTGTGTGTGTACATGTGAATGTGGGTGGAATGTTCTTGTTTTGCATTGTTCTAATTTGAAATGAAATTCTTTATTTATTCAGTCACACAATAACCAGTGTCAACAACAGCACTTCAAACATTACAAACATTACCAACAGGTTATGACTGAAAAGGCCCAGGCAGAAGCAGAATGCTTATATTAATGTCTGTCCTACAGAACATATTCAGCTACCCAGCATCCAATATAGGAAAAAGAAAAAGACAAAAAAAAACAGTGTATCCAAGCAAACAAACAAGCGAAACCTAAAAAGGTGAAAATAAACCAGAGAAATAGAAAACTTAACCACCAAATTAATAGTAATTTAATGTAGACTAAAAAATAAATAATTTACCTATTGCTTATTAGAGCTTAACAATTGTATCCTTCAAAAATTGCCTTACGCACCATTTTTTTAAATATCAAAAATGGGCTACACATTCTTAAATCTAAACTGGCCTCATTCCATAATTTAACTCCAACAACAGATATACATCTTCTTTTTGTGTCTTTTTTAGCTTTTTGTACAACAAATTTACAAACATCTTTCAAATCATATTTAGACTCATGTGTTGAGAAGAACCTTTGTACACAGACAGGAAGTAACTTTAATTTGGCTTTATACATTATTTGCATTATTTTATAGTAAACCAAATCATTACATTTCATAATATGGGATTTCATAAACAGTTCATTAATATGTTCATAGTAACCGGCCTTATTGATAATACATATTGCTCGTTTTTGTAGGAGGACTATAGTATTTACAGTTGTTTTATATGTCGAGCCCCACACTCCCACACAATATGACATATAAGGAAGTATAAGTGAACAATAAATTATATGTAGTGCCTTGTGGTTGAGTATATTTCTGGACTTATACAATTTCAATAAAAAGAGTTAAAAAAAACCCCAAAAAACAAAACAGAAACACATCTATATTTTACCGTGGTGTTAACGTCACATCTCTTGACCATTCCTCTGAAATTACAATTCCTTTTTCTTAATTAGATTTTTTTTTCTTTTGTGGAAAAATCTAAATCTTTTCTCTTCATCCAACCTTTCCTGAATGATTTATCATAATATTTTCCTCTGCATTTTACATTTTTCAGTGAAAATCAGGTATTTTCACATATCCTCCTGAGACCCAGTAAGTAAACATTTTCAGCATTTTACATTAAATAATTGCCTTAATTGGAAACAGTATAATGCAACAGTTCTGTCAGGTACATTTTATTTATATATATTTTTTCATATAATATGCTTTTCAGTTGACTGTTGTTTGTTTTTTTTTGTTTGTTTGTTTGTTTTTAAGTAAAGCTGTGAAACTCATGTCCACTACAGAGGACAAAAGTGCATTGCTGGGTCTCAGGAGGATATTTAATTTGCTACTCATGTAATAGTTCATAAAACCTCAGATTAAATCGAAAGATTATTGTATCAAAATAGTCAGCTAAATATATAATTCACTGAACATAAAGAATAGCATCTACAATCACTGTTATTAATCAAACTCCATGGGTTTTACTGGTGAATCAATAGTCGCTTTTCCATTGACCCTTAAACTGCGTGAATATAACTTGCACATAAAAATTTACCTAATGGAAAAACGACAATTTCGCCAAAACTCTTGTTTTTTTTAAACATTTTAAACACAAGTTTTTGCGCTGGCAAGAGGTGGTTTTTTGGGAATAGCGAAATTGGTATATCACGCAAAACTGCAATGGAAAGACTTTTTTCACAACTAGAGTCACATGAATAAAGAAAAAAGGATGTTGATAGACAACAAGCGAAGAAGAAGAGTTTTAAAAGAAACATGGTGCGGTATGTGTGGACACACCAGGAAACTCAATAATTTTTTAAATATAGGATGGGATTATGAATATATCTGTAAATCAGCACAATATTTATGTTCGTCACCATGTTTATGGAATGACTTCTCGTGTCATCTTGCGATAATACATAAACAAATCATCGCATTTTTGATGGACTTTACGCACTTCTGTTTTTTTGACATTTTGTAAATATCAGTAAAGTTTTACGTAGATGTCCGATGGAAAAGCAACTACAGTTACTGGTTTTTATTATGTTTTATTTTTTACATTTTATTCTTAGTTTTAACTAAGAATAAAATGGCGCGGTATGTGTGGACACACCAAGAAACCCAATCATTTTTTATTTTAGTACGAGATAGAGGGGTAATATGTAATAATAATGAATATATCTTTAAATCAACACCATATTTACATTCGTCGCCATGTTTATGGAATGACTTCTCGTGTCATCTCGCAATAATAAATAAACAAATCATCGCATTTGTGATTTAATGGAAAAACCGATATTACGCACTTCTGTTTATATTTCGTAAATACTGGTAAAGTTTTGCGCATATGTCCGATGGAAAAGTGACTCATGTTGTAGAAGATGACGGTGTTTCCACGTTAACTACAGAAACCTCTGAACGTCCAAATGGGTCATATCTGATGACCATGAAAAGATGACAAACTTTATTTTACACCAATTATTTACATGTGTTGATAGGATTAATAGATCAACAGGTATTAAACAGTTTAGATCCGTCAATGCTTTTGGTCATCGGTGGCTGTTTGGGTCTTGAGTCTTTCTTGGTTCACTGAGGGGTGGAGTGTCGTCAGGTAGAAAAGGCATCTCGGCGAACGTATCACACACTTGCCTCTGCGTTCTTTTATCATGCTTTTAATTAGTTTGCTGGTGACGCCATCAAACAGTGGCCACTACTGTGTAACTTCCACACTCCCATTTTAACCAGTAATTAACTGCAATGAAATGCTGGGAAAAAAAAACAAAAAAACACATAATTGCTGCTTAAAATACATCAGGGTCATATCAATATGTCCCGCTCCATAATTTCTAAATAAAAGCCTAATACCAGCAGTTGCAGTATTGTGTAGGTCTTCCTTTATTTCTTCCTCTTTTTTTTTTTTTTCTCTTTAAAATCTAAATGCTTGGGGCCTGACAGCAACAATATGTTTGCACGTCTCTTCATGCTGGGAATTCCACATTGGTATTCATGGGGTACTGTAGTTAGAGCACCCAGCACACAGCAAATTACAGCCAAGCAATTATTCCATAACAATTGAGAACATGCACATTAGAAATGTCAAATTACAATAACTAAATGTGCGCATGCTTTGCAAAACAATAAGCGGATAAACAAGCCCGTAGAGCTTTACCACCATTAAATGATGTCACCTATGTCATGTAAACAATACAAATCACATACTTATTACAGGCGAGAATGGGATATAGCACAAAAAAAAACAAAAACGCACATACTGAGAATAATTATGATAATATGTAAGATTAAAATAACATCCCTATATACGTCTTATATGAACAAACTTGCACGTTCATTGAAGTTGACAGGAAAATGAAAGAACGCTAAGCCTGCTGATGACCCCCTACTTCTGCGAAATAGCCTGTCTGTCAGCCAAACATTAAAAATGGAGAATCTCACGCGAGTAAATCTGTTGTGACTCACACTAATTGACAGGCCCAAGTGGCTTCACAGGACCGGGCTGATGCCGGAGCGGTATGCGGCGTGTAGCGACGCCGGTGAGTTTACAGTGGCAGTAATTATTGGAGCGGCGACGGTGACAGCGGTACTAATAAGTGTTGACAGCCACACCCCCATGGTTGTTTGTTCTAATAGGCCAAACATCAGGCGGAGAATGAATTACACACACAGACACGCACACACATGCACAAAATAAAAAAAAAAAAACAAAACAAAAAAAAAAAACAAAAACAGATGTATCTCTCAATGTACTCGGAGTTTAATTATTAATATTAGGTCCGCTCCTCTTATCCAGGAAGGATTATCCGAGCAAACAGAAGATTACATCCACGCCGCTAAATTAATTTTCACCCGAGTAAAACCACAGTCCACTGCAGGCGAGCGTCTCACTGGAGGAGTTGTGTGTCATTTACTTTGTTCAAGGACGTCGCAGAGTTTAGCCACTGTCTGACTTCAGGATTATACTGGAGATTCTTTAGATTTTGTCATTCACATGCATCATAGTTTAACCCTTTATAGCAGTGGTGCGCAACCTTTTTAGCCACGTGACCCCATTTTAACATCACAAATTTCTGGTGACCCCAGACATTCAAAACGGAGACTGTTTGTGTTTTTTGCTAAAATTAATTTGTTTCTGATCATGTAATAGTTTGCTATATTATGTTGCAAATGTTAATTTTAGATGACATTTAGGCTATATAATGTACACTACAAACAAAAAGTTAAGGATGTTTCTCTTTTTTATCTTTTTTTTGTCATTTTTGCCATTTGTAAAACAAAACAAACAAACAAACAAACAAACAAAAAAAAAAAAAAAAAAAAAAAATATATATATATATATATATATATATATATATATATATATATATATATATATATGTCTGGTTATTAAAAAAAAAAAAAGTGTTTCAATTCAATTCACACACAAAAAAGTAAAAAAAAAAAAAAAAATCGCTGTGCAAGAATCCCAACTGAAAAAAAAAAAAGCTCAAAAATTAAAACTATCCTTAACTTTTTGTTTGTAGTGTATATTATTATGGACGGAGGCAGAAAAGCCAGGTGTAGATTACTGCACAAAGTGAGAATTTTCTTTTCCTTGGTCAGGATATGTACAGTCAGTCCAGCTTGGATTTACAAGGCTGACAATTAATACTGAACAAACAAGAACTCAAACTATGAATTATGAAAGAGCTGCAGCATCTGAAACCGACCACAATGAACATTTGACAGATAAACAGAACCACAGTGCTTCAGTTTCAGACTCACAGTTTGTCATGTCTTTTATGGATTGGGGTTGTCTCTGTCAGCTCACCATATATTTTTTATTAGTACATTTTGTTTTGTAATTTACATTTTTTTCAATTACTGGAAATTTCACGCGACCCCATTTGAATTCCAGGTGACCCCACGGTTCAAAAATACTGGGTTAACCCTTTATATTAGTGGTTCCCAACCTTTTTTGGCTCACAACCCCATTTTAATATCACAAATTTTTGGCGACCCCAGATTTTAAAAAGCGAGACTTTTATTTATTTTTTTCCAAAAATTAATTTGTTTCTGATCATGTAATAGTTTGCTATACTATGCTGCAAATAAACATTAATTTTAGACGACATTTAGTCTATATAATGTATATTATTGCGGACGGAGGCAGAAAAGCCAGGTGTAGATTCCTGCACAAAGTGAGAATTTTATTTTCCTTGGTCAGGATATGTACAGTCAGTCCAGCTTGGATTTACAAGGCTGACAATTAATACTGAACAAACAAGAACTCAAACTATGAATTATGAAAGAGCTGCAGCATCTGAAACCGACCACAATGAACATTTGACAGATAAACAGAACCACAGTGCTTCAGTTTCAGCTTCACAGTTTGTCATGTCTTTTATGGATTAGGATTGTCTCTGTCAACTCACCATATGTTTTTTATTAGTAAGTTTTTGTTTTTGTTTTTGTTTTTTTTTTTCTTTGAATCAATTACTAGAAATTCTAGGCGACCCCATGTTTGAAAAACACTGATTTACTGCTTGTTATAATTCTGCTAAAACAGCTTCTTCTCCAGCTTTTAGTACAGGCATGAGTGAAATTACAGTAATGACCCAATAAAACCTATAAAGCAAAATGTCTCAGGTTTTAGAAACCACTGGAATTTTTCCTTTTGCACAAACAGTGAAAGAATTACAGCCATCTGAAATGCATATGTGCAGGGTGTGTCAGCGATGACACGTCAGGTTTGAAAGAGTTAAATGGTTTGATATTTGTTAATTTTTTCATGATTTCTTCCCCTTATGCTTTTGTTTTAGGTGCTGGTTTGACTTTTTGTGGTGTCTTCATCTAAACAGTGTGCAATAAAAAGCTGATAATTCAGCTTTTTAACAAGTAGAGCGTACGAGTGATGTTCAATACCACGGATTTCTGCAGAGCTGCAGCATCTGAAACTGACCACAATGAACATTTGAAAGATCAACAGAACCACAGTGCTTCAGTTTCAGCTTCACAGCTTGTCTTTTATATACTGGGATTGTCTCTGTCAACTCTCCATTTATTTTTTTTGTTAGTACGTGTTTATTTTTATTTTTATCAATTACTAGAAATTTCAGACGACCCCATTTGAACTCCAGGCGACCCCACATGGGGTCCCGACCCCAAGGTTGAAAAACACTGGTTTAGCCCTTTATAGTTCACTCATAGAAATACTCTGAAATTCAAAATTCAGCCCTTAGTGTGTTGGACATAACAAGACTTTATTACTTCAACTAAGGCAGTTAACTTTTTTTTTTTTTTTGAAAACATTAAATTAACATATTTCAGACCAAATAAAATAAAGTTAAATATAATCCAACATGCACAAATAATATCATATTTATAAGTAGATACTAGTTATCATAATGTGTTCTACAGATGCATCATAATCAGTGGAGACTGAGCCTGAATGTTAATCAGGCAGCAAAAAGTGGCTGCAAGAAGAATGAATCATGAATAAAGCTGAAACATTAGTAGTAGTATAGTTTTATTTCAAATACATAGAATCATCAGATAACAAAGAACCATACAACATGGTCAAACAGAATGTTTCTGCGCTTGAAAAGAAGTGGGAAGAAGTAATAACTTATAGACTTTCTAATAATTAAATTAAATCTGCTTCCTTTGCTTTGTTAACACACATTTTCTTCTGTATATTTTTACAAAAACACACAACATCCATACAAACCATTCACATCCACTTTTTTAGTCGCCTCACACACAATTAGACTTGCATAATCAACCTTCTTTTAATATAAACTATAATATTTATATGCACTTTAAATATTTTACTACAAATACAATGATCAATAACTGTGATAATATCTTATCATGATAATTTAATTAATTACACTAATATCATATTTTATGTGTACTTCTATGTTATAACTAGATATGACTTATTCAGATAATGTTCTATATTTTGTCATTATAGTGGATTTATCCATCCTTTTTTTTAAATAATTTTATGTGTGGATTTTTTAACAACATTACACGGATGCATCATACAATCTTTACATTTTTACTGTTTTTGAACACAAGTTCCCACCCCCAACTTAAATATAAACAGAAACATGTAAATATATTTACCAGAAGACATCAAGATTATGAAAGCAAAAATAAATACATAAAATAAAATTGAATAGATAGCAATTATACACATATTAAAAAAACAAACAAACAAAAAAAAAAAACAGAAATAAAATATGTACCATTCTTAGTTATCCAGGTGATGAGTGGTGATTTGGTGTTAAAGTCATGATATATTGCTCATTTTATTAGTTTCTGTGAATTTTAGAAAAGGCTGCCATGCTTTATAGAATTTTGCAGTTGATCCTGTCAACGTACGTCTCATCTTCTCCAAATGTAAAAACCTCATAATGTCTGCGATCCACTGATCATGTGTGGGAGGGGCTTCCTGTTTCCACCTCAAAAGTATAAGACGTCGTGCAAGTAGAGAAGCAAACGCAATAGCATTTAAATAATATTTAGAAATATAAATGTTTGGGGGAATCACTCCAAAAAGTGCTGTCAGGGCTGAAGGTGGAAAGTTAATGTCATAAATTTTTGAAAATGTTGTAAGTATGGATGTCCAATAGTTATGAAGATTAGGACATGTCCAAAAAGTGTGGAAAAGCGAACCAGTATCTGCTTTACAACCACTGCAGAGCGGGTCAGTGCCCGGATAGAATTTGGCTAACTTTTCCTTGGAAATACAGGGTGGGGAAGCAAAATTTACAATATTTCGAGGCAGGGATTGAAAGACAGTGTATGACCAATTAGTTTATTGAAAGTCATGAGAATTTATTTGCCACAAGAAAATGTACATAATAGAAAATGTTTTTATTCTGTGTGTCCTCCTTCTTTCTCAATAACTGCCTTCACACGCTTCCTGAAACTTGCGCAAGTGTTCCTCAAATATTCAGGTGACAACTTCTCCCATTCTTCTTTAATAGTATCTTTAAGAAAGTCGACATTGCTGTGTGATGTTCTATTGGTAGCATGTTCTAAAATGCCCCAAACAGCAGAATCCAGAGGGTTTAGATCTGGGCTAGAAGGCGGACATAAACATGATTCCCAAAAATTGCTAAAGTTGGATTTGTTGCTGTTGTCAACAAGTGTTTTGGTGTTCTTGTGTAAGATTTTAACTTCAAATCCTATTTTACTGCATTTCTAACGGTCTTGTTGTCTACCTCAAGTTCAATTGCCATTTTTCTCATGGATTTGGTTGGATCCTTTAGGATTTTGGATTTGAGAGCTTTAATAAAAGCTTTGGTTCGTTTTTTGTTGCTTCCTCCACTTCCAGACTTTCTCGTAATAGTTTTGCTCATAGTCATTCTCTTCTTTCCATTATAAACAGTCTTTATGGACACTCCAACTATTTTTGAAATCTCCTTTGGTGTGACGAGTGCATTCAGCAAATCACACACTCTTTGACGTTTGCTTTCCTGATTACTCATATGGGCAAAAGTTTCTGAAAAGGTATGGATAATAGTGTTAGGTATGATTATGACATCAATATATGTTTGGTTTCAAAACAATTGACGTAGTGCCTGCTGAGAAAAAAACAACTAAATATTCATTGTAAATTTTGCTTCCCCACCCTGTATGTAAACGGTGAAGGATCTTAAATTGGAGGAGCCCATGTGTTGCACATAAAGAGGAGGTGTGTACCTCATGGAGAATGGCTTTCCAGATGCTATCTGTGGGGCCGTTTACATGGCGTAGGATTCAGTCGACTCCGGGAAGATTTCATCGCGGATTAGCCTTCTGTTAACATGGAAACGGTGCCTAGAGTGCCTGAATCCGGAAACTTTTGACACCAGGGTCCAGGGTGGAATGTTATCGATACACTCCGCATTCCAGCTCCGTGTTAACGAAAATCGGAACGTTCCGTGGTAAAATATGACGTCACCGCATGCGCGCGCAGCCAAGAACCACCAGTTAACCCACTCCAGGCCAGTTGGTGGCGGTAATGCGCCTCCAAGCTGGTTTGCCAGCCTCTATGACACAATAAAGCTGCAGAAAAAGAAGGAACAACCACAACAACAACGGCCGGTTTCAGAACAACATACGTGCTGCTAACTGTGCTCAGCTCGTCTGTCCAGACAAAGAAGTCCTGCGTCTTTGTACGACCACTCGCCATTGTTGTTTGTAAACAGTGTTGTCCGCCTCTTCTTCTTCTTCTCCTCATTTAAAGGCTGTCTAAACCGGAAATCGTTTGTGCGCAGGCGCGTTTTACCGCCACTGTTTCACTACAGCTCTACATCGCCAGCTACTGGTCTGGCATGGCCACTACAGCGTCTTCAGCCGTCCTCGCGGACTCATGTTAACGCAGATCGTTATCATAGCGGCTTCGTCTTAACGCGGAATGATTTTATAACGCAAAGGAGAAATCTTTGCGGAGTGTTGCCATGTAAACGTACCCTGTTATGTCCAGTGCTAGATCGCCTTCCCAGTGTGATTTTATAATAGATAATGAGGGGGATTGTAGCTCTAAAAGTAAGTTGTACATTTCTTTTATTGCACCTCTCTTATTACCCTTTATGTCTAAAATTTTATCCAGAGTAGTTTCTACAGGTACATTGGGAAACGAAGGGTATCTACTTTTTAAAAAGTGACGAATTTGTAAATAGCGAAAAAAAAAAATGTGTTTTTGGAATCTCAAATTGTTCTCTTAGCTCTGTGAAGGTGGCATATCCACCCTTTTAAATGCATAAACTGAAGAAAAAATTACAAATAAACTGGATAAGGAAGAGTTCTGTGTTAGTTTTTCCTTGTTAGCACGCTCACGGAACAGACCTCAGAGGGCCGAGCGTTACCACGGTGTGATGGGCAAACGCAGCAGCCAGCGCTCTGCAGCGTTTTTTACAGCAAAACAAGGCTTAACAACACAAAACAAGTGCGCTCATTTGCCTGATCGTTATATTGTGACAACTTATCTGGCTGTAATTTGGAAATAATGAATTATATTAGCCACAAATCCTGTTCTGCTTTAATTAGTGGCTCTGGGACCAGGTTTGTCGTTTATGAGACGTTCTAGATTGGAGTAATTACATTGTATAAATCAATTAGGGCCCTGCGTTTGTGTACAATGTGTTTCCAATGCAGATTAAATGGTGCTTATGATAAAGACACAACCTGTCCAGTGCACTGTGAAGTAGGAAATTAAAGGGAAGGAAAAGGAAGGAGAGGGAAAGAAAGGAAAGAGGTAAGGGGGGAGGGAGGGAGGGAGGAAGGAGGAGGAGGGATAAGAGGGGGGAGGGAGGAATCAAAACAGGACTCCAAGGGCAAGGGCATGCTGGGAGGATAATTTGCACTTCCAACTCAGTCTGTCACATGCAGGCAGAGACACATGTGGACAAAAGGATAAAAGAGCAACAGAAATAAATAAATAAATAAATAAATAAGAATAAATAAATAAGAATACATAAATAAAATAAATAAATAAATAAATAAGAATAAATTAATAAATAAATAAAATAAAATAAAATAAAATAAATAAAATAAAATAAAATAAAATAAAATAAATAAATAAATAAAATGAATGAATGAATAAATAAATAAATAAATAAAAATAAATGAATAAATAAATAAATAAAATGAATGAATAAATAACTAAATAAAATGAATAAAAAAATAAATGAATAAATAAATAAGATAGATAGATAGATAGATAGATAGATAGATAGATAGATAGATAGATAGATAGATAGATAGATAGATAGATAGATAGATAGATAGATAGATAGATAGATAGATAGATAGATAATTTTTTGGAGGTCACTAGCCAATGGCAGATGAGGTAAAAAGTTCATTTTATGCTCCGGTCCAAGCACTTGAAAAAGTGTTCCTAGAACATGTCCTCAGACCTGAGCTTTTCCATCTGTATTCATGAAAACATATCACTGACCCACATTTGAACAGAAGGAGGATTTAAGGACTTCCATTCTTTGAACATCAGCCTCTTAGTGATTATCATTCCAACTTCCAGTGGAACACTGTAGTGTCGCAGGTATATTATCGACAGTCTGAGAACAGCCAAAAGTGTTTCAATTCCTGCTTAATTTGTTACATTTTATAACTAGTTACATCACGACATTTGCGCATATAAGGTTCAGACTTCCGACAAACATTTCTCCTAGTACAACATAATTGTTTGGCAGCAGCAGCATTTGGAGTAAAAATTGAAAATATGTCCAAACTTGGAGCTGATTAGCTAAAATGTTCAGTTTTTGGTTGTATTAATGAACTCAAGTGGCTGAACAGGACAGAAAGCATGGTCAACAACCTGGAGGGGGCGGGGCCTGAAGTGGCTCATTTGCATTTAAAGGGCCAGCGCTCAGAATGACCTTTCTAGTGTCAGTACTCAGAAATAGAGTTGAAGATGGACCTGTGGAGTTTAGTTTATTTTATTTATTTTTCGAATATGCAACAAAACCAAGTAATCCCACTTAGGGTGTATTCACACCTGAAAAGTCCTTTGGTCCGCTTATTTGATTCGGATCAAATGCGGACTTTATTTTTTTCATTTGGGTCGGATCGCATTCACATTGCACTTTTTGCTAGTGGACCAAAATGCGTGAACAGAAGCACGCATGTGACGAACTGCGCTAGCATTGGACAGAAAAGTTGGGGGCGGGGTGAACCAGAGACAGCTGGTGTTGATGAAAATAATCGTGGTACTCCTACATACAGTTATCATTTTCAGAATATAAATTGTATTTTTACTGACACAAATTTTTGAAAATAATGTGAACACTCATGAAAAGCTCAGTCGGAGCCAGTTTCATAATACGGGCATCTGACCAAATGTCAATGGTAGATTCAGTTTCCTCATTACTCCACGTCTGTCCACATATAGCTGCTGCTGTTCGCTCTGACCACCCGTAAACCTCGGCTACTTCCAGCGGCTACGGTGGCTCGTCAAGCACAAAAAGGCTCAAGATTCCTTGGTTTGGTTCGGTTCCAGGTCGGTTATATTCACACCAGAAGTGAACCGGCCCCGAGTCCGCTTGGAACTTGTTTGGTTCGAATCAGAGTTCGCATGTTTGTATTCACACCTAAAAAAAAAGTCCAGACTTTCTGGGGAAACGAACTCTGGTCCGTTTTAAACAGACCAAACGTGGCAGGTGTGAATACACCCTTAGTTTTTACAAATGAAACACATTATAAAAAAACAAACAAACAAACAATAACCTGTACATACACATGAAAACAAAGCAGGACTTCATTTGCATATTCGAAAAGGAGTGGGTGGAAGTACAACTTGAATTAATGAAGAATTCAGACCCAAGTATAGCATTTACAGTTTATGTAGACCATGTTTGGAAATGCATAATTCTGTTTAAAAAAAAAAAAAAAAAAAAGCAAAATATCACTCCTTTCACTAGTAATCCTCGACTCTACTTGTTTGTGTATTGGCATGTGTTACAGGAACAGGAAGTACTTTTCAGTTTTGAGTTGTAATTATTTTACTTTGCACATTTTTGCTGTAATTACACTGTGATACTGCGTGACCTACAGCCCATCGTTAATGACATCATAAAATCTGGATTTTATTATGATAGAGGTGGACCAACATAGCAGAAAACATTTTCACATGTATATGCAAATGTAAGCGTTTTTATCCAAGCTGTGTGTAGAGACTGAAATATGTTTTTCATCATAAAAAGAATAAAAACTGAGCGATAATTCCCACATTATTATTATTATTATTATTATTATTATTATTATTATTTTTATTATTATTATTATTTATTTCTTTATTTATTTATTTATTATTTATTTATTTATTTTTAACCCTTTCATGTGTAGTGGTCACTACAGTGGACAGTTATTCTCCAGCTGTTCTCTTATATATTCATGGGTTTTGTTGTTTTAGTTTCATATCAGCCAACACAGTGAACGCTCATGCATCATCCCATACACTGACATTCCTGTAACTTTCCTTTCTTATAACTAAATCAATTACTAATTGTTATTAAACTGTAATTAACAGTTTTTGTTTTGTTTTTTTCCAACAAAAAAGTTTTTTTTTTTTCTTTTGCATATTATCTGAGTGAATAATAACTAGTATTATAGTATGTTCAAATGTGAGAAAACATCAGATTAGCAACATTAACCTCCTGAGACCCAGGAAAGTGAATTTTTTTGCTTTTTTCCATTAAACAATTGTCTTGATTGGAAGCTACATAATGCAACAGTTTGTTTTTTTTTCCTTTTGTTTGTTTTTTTTCCCTGAGACATTTGTTAAAAATTATTTTTATTTATTTTTTTTAATGGGATGTCCTTTACAATGGACAGCATTTTTTAAGTAAAACTGTCAAACTTTTGTCCCATACAGAGGACAAAAATGTATTGCTGGGTCTCAGGAGGTTAAAAATGCTTTTATTTAAGTTTTCACACAGTATGTCAGTAAATATATGTTTCTGAGCTTCAAAAATTAAACAAACGGTGTTCAGCTGAGTGGACGTTTTTGTAACTCCATGAAAAATAGGTTCATAAAAAAAAAAAAAAAAAACAAAAACAGAAAAATCAATTACATTGTTTTTTTCATGCCTAAAGAAGAATCAAAACACTCAGGAAAAAAAATCTTGATTAAGGTTTGCATAATTCGTGCATGAAAGTGTTAATTTTTTTTTTTTTTTTTTTTTACATTAAATGGTAATATTATTGTCTCCAGGACTGATTCTGTTCTTAGTTTTAGGGTAAATATAATTCTTTATCAGAATCAGAATCTGTTTATTGGCCAAGTACGTGAACACATACAAGGAATTTGGCTTTGGTTTTTCTTTGCTCATATTTTCACCTGAACCCAATCCCACTTGAACATAGATCCCAACATAGATACATTAGAATATATGTTTATGTATATATTATATTTTACAGTGGGTTTTATATTGTAATATGTAAAGAAAGTGCAAATTGGAGTTTTTTTTTTTTCTAAATTGCAATGAAACGTAGTGCTGCATTTTTCACAGAGATACGACGACCGCTCACTTTTCAGCGACTAAACTATAAATAAATAAAAAGCGGTGGCTTGCGTGACAAGAAGTGATTTAGAGAAGCCTCTCTTTTCTCCTGCTAAGACGGGGTTAGTGCTCTGCCTTAACTCCTTAAATGTCACAGTTCCTGATGGTGACATATTTTGGTGGTGCAAGAAAAAGAAATGCTAAATGAATGTGGTGTGAATTCCTCCCAGACTACAGAGAAGGAGGAGTGAAAACAGAGAGAGGAGCCCATCACACTCTGGACTCCATCAGATGATGTGAGGTCCAGCTGGGCTGAAACAAGACACAGAGCGTCCTCTGCTGCTGCCTGCGCTCTGCACTCCGCTGGAAAACACTGATGCGTGGCAGGAGACAGTGACACCATGACAGCGGTGAAAGGCTGAAGCGTCCTGTGGTAACGGACAAAGAGCTGCAGATTCATACAACAGACGAAGATTAACCCTGAAAGAGCCACACAGCATCTACTGGGTATAATGGGACAGAAGGTTAGACTGGGTCCACACAAGTCTGTACCGGTTTAATGTTAGACTGGGTTCACACAAGTCTGTACCAGTTTAATGTTAGACTGGGTCCACACAGGTCTGTACCAGTTTAATGTTAGACTGGGTCCACCATAGTCTGTACCAGTTTAATGTTAGACTGGGTTCACACAAGTCTGTACCGGTTTAATGTTAGACTGGGTTCACACAAGTCTGTACCAGTTTAATGTTAGACTGGGTCCACACAGGTCTGTACCAGTTTAATGTTAGACTGGGTCCACCATAGTCTGTACCAGTTTAATGTTAGACTGGGTCCACCATAGTCTGTACCAGTTTAATGTTAGACTGGGTTCACACAGGTCTGTACCAGTTTAATGTTAGACTGGGTCCACCATAGTCTGTACCAGTTTAATGTTAGACTGGGTTCACACAGGTCTGTACCAGTTTAATGTTAGACTGGGTCCACCATAGTCTGTACCAGTTTAATGTTAGACTGGGTTCACACAGGTCTGTACCAGTTTAATGTTAGACTGGGTCCACACAGGTCTGTACCAGTTTAATGTTAGACTGGGTCCACCATAGTCTGTACCAGTTTAATGTTAGACTGGGTTCACACAGGTCTGTACCAGTTTAATGTTAGACTGGGTTCACACAGGTCTGTACCAGTTTAATGTTAGACTGGGTCCACACAGGTCTGTACCAGTTTAATGTTAGACTGGGTTCACACAGGTCTGTACCAGTTTAATGTTAGACTGGGTTCACACAGGTCTGTACCAGTTTAATGTTAGACTGGGTCCACACAGGTCTGTACCAGTTTAATGTTAGACTGGGTCCACACAGGTCTGTACCAGTTTAATGTTAGACTGAGTCCACACAGGTCTGTACCAGTTTAATGTTAAACTGGGTTCACACTGGTCTGTACCAGTTTAATGTTAAACTGGGTTCACACAGGTCTGTACCAGTTTAATGTTAGACTGGGTTCACACAGGTCTGTACCAGTTTAATGTTAGACTGGGTTCACACAGGTCTGTACCAGTTTAATGTTAGACTGGGTTCACACAGGTCTGTACCAGTTTAATGTTAGACTGGGTCCACCATAGTCTGTACCAGTTTAATGTTAGACTGGGTCCACCATAGTCTGTACCAGTTTAATGTTAGACTGGGTTCACACAGGTCTGTACCAGTTTAATGTTAAACTGGGTTCACACAGGTCTGTACCAGTTTAATGTTAGACTGGGTTCACACAGGTCTGTACCAGTTTAATGTTAGACTGGGTTCACACAGGTCTGTACCAGTTTAATGTTAGACTGGGTTCACACAGGTCTGTACCAGTTTAATGTTAGACTGGGTCCACACAGGTCTGTACCAGTTAATGTAGACTGGGTTCACACAGGTCTGTACCAGTTTAATGTTAGACTGGGTTCACACAGGTCTGTACCAGTTTAATGTTAGACTGGGTTCACACAGGTCTGTACCAGTTTAATGTTAGACTGGGTCCACACAGGTCTGTACCAGTTTAATGTTAGACTGGGTTCACACAGGTCTGTACCAGTTTAATGTTAGACTGGGTTCACACAGGTCTGTACCAGTTTAATGTTAGACTGGGTTCACACAGGTCTGTACCAGTTTAATGTTAGACTGGGTCCACCATAGTCTGTACCAGTTTAATGTTAGACTGGGTCCACACAGGTCTGTACCAGTTTAATGTTAGACTGGGTCCACCATAGTCTGTACCAGTTTAATGTTAGACTGGGTTCACACAGGTCTGTACCAGTTTAATGTTAGACTGGGTTCACACAGGTCTGTACCAGTTTAATGTTAGACTGGGTCCACACAGGTCTGTACCAGTTTAATGTTAGACTGGGTCCACCATAGTCTGTACCAGTTTAATGTTAGACTGGGTTCACACAGGTCTGTACCAGTTTAATGTTAGACTGGGTTCACACAGGTCTGTACCAGTTTAATGTTAGACTGGGTTCACACAGGTCTGTACCAGTTTAATGTTAGACTGGGTTCACACAGGTCTGTACCAGTTTAATGTTAGACTGGGTTCACACAGGTCTGTACCAGTTTAATGTTAGACTGGGTCCACCATAGTCTGTACCAGTTTAATGTTAGACTGGGTTCACACAGGTCTGTACCAGTTTAATGTTAGACTGGGTTCACACAGGTCTGTACCAGTTTAATGTTAGACTGGGTTCACACAGGTCTGTACCAGTTTAATGTTAGACTGGGTTCACACAGGTCTGTACCAGTTTAATGTTAGACTGGGTCCACACAGGTCTGTACCAGTTTAATGTTAGACTGGGTCCACACAGGTCTGTACCAGTTTAATGTTAGACTGGGTTCACACAGGTCTGTACCAGTTTAATGTTAGACTGGGTCCACCATAGTCTGTACCAGTTTAATGTTAGACTGGGTTCACACAGGTCTGTACCAGTTTAATGTTAGACTGGGTCCACCATAGTCTGTACCGGTTTAATGTTAGACTGGGTTCACACAGGTCTGTACCAGTTTAATGTTAGACTGGGTCCACCATAGTCTGTACCAGTTTAATGTTAGACTGGGTTCACACAGGTCTGTACCGGTTTAATGTTAGACTGGGTTCACACAGGTCTGTACCAGTTTAATGTTAGACTGGGTTCACACAGGTCTGTACCGGTTTAATGTTAGACTGGGTTCACACAGGTCTGTACCAGTTTAATGTTAGACTGGGTCCACCATAGTCTGTACCAGTTTAATGTTAGACTGGGTTCACACAGGTCTGTACCAGTTTAATGTTAGACTGGGTTCACACAGGTCTGTACCAGTTTAATGTTAGACTGGGTTCACACAGGTCTGTACCAGTTTAATGTTAGACTGGGTCCACACAGGTCTGTACCAGTTTAATGTTAGACTGGGTCCACACAGGTCTGTACCAGTTTAATGTTAGACTGGGTCCACACAGGTCTGTACCAGTTTAATGTTAGACTGGGTTCACACAGGTCTGTACCAGTTTAATGTTAGACTGGGTCCACACAGGTCTGTACCAGTTTAATGTTAGACTGGGTCCACACAGGTCTGTACCAGTTTAATGTTAGACTGGGTCCACACAGGTCTGTACCAGTTTAATGTTAGACTGGGTCCACACAGGTCTGTACCAGTTTAATGTTAGACTGGGTTCACACAGGTCTGTACCAGTTTAATGTTAGACTGGGTCCACCATAGTCTGTACCGGTTTAATGTTAGACTGGGTTCACACAGGTCTGTACCAGTTTAATGTTAGACTGGGTCCACCATAGTCTGTACCAGTTTAATGTTAGACTGGGTTCACACAGGTCTGTACCAGTTTAATGTTAGACTGGGTCCACCATAGTCTGTACAGTTTAATGTTAGACTGGGTTCACACAGGTCTGTACCGGTTTAATGTTAGACTGGGTTCACACAGGTCTGTACCAGTTTAATGTTAGACTGGGTTCACACAGGTCTGTACCGGTTTAATGTTAGACTGGGTTCACACAGGTCTGTACCAGTTTAATGTTAGACTGGGTCCACCATAGTCTGTACCAGTTTAATGTTAGACTGGGTTCACACAGGTCTGTACCAGTTTAATGTTAGACTGGGTTCACACAGGTCTGTACCAGTTTAATGTTAGACTGGGTCCACCATAGTCTGTACCAGTTTAATGTTAGACTGGGTTCACACAGGTCTGTACCAGTTTAATGTTAGACTGGGTCCACACAGGTCTGTACCAGTTTAATGTTAGACTGGGTTCACACAGGTCTGTACCAGTTTAATGTTAGACTGGGTTCACACAGGTCTGTACCAGTTTAATGTTAGACTGGGTCCACACAGGTCTGTACCAGTTTAATGTTAGACTGGGTCCACACAGGTCTGTACCAGTTTAATGTTAGACTGGGTCCACACAGGTCTGTACCAGTTTAATGTTAGACTGGGTTCACACAGGTCTGTACCAGTTTAATGTTAGACTGGGTCCACACAGGTCTGTACCAGTTTAATGTTAGACTGGGTCCACACAGGTCTGTACCAGTTTAATGTTAGACTGGGTTCACACAGGTCTGTACCAGTTTAATGTTAGACTGGGTTCACACAGGTCTGTACCAGTTTAATGTTAGACTGGGTCCACCATAGTCTGTACCGGTTTAATGTTAGACTGGGTTCACACAGGTCTGTACCAGTTTAATGTTAGACTGGGTCCACCATAGTCTGTACCAGTTTAATGTTAGACTGGGTCCACACAGGTCTGTACCAGTTTAATGTTAGACTGGGTTCACACAGGTCTGTACCAGTTTAATGTTAAACTGGGTTCACACTGGTATCTACAAGTTCAATTCAAGACTTTTTTGAATACTACTACTACTACAACTACTACTACTACTAGTACTACTTCTACTACTACTACTACTAATAATAATAATAATAATAATAATACTATTACTATTACTATTACTACTACTACTACTATTACTACTAATAATAAGAATAAGAATACTATTACTACTACTACTACTACTACAACTGCTACTACTACTACTACTAATAATACTATTACTATTACTACCACTACTACTACTACTACTACTACTACTACTACTACTACTACTAATAATAATAATAATAATAATAATAATACTATTACTATTACTACTACTACTAATAATAATAATGGATTACATTTCTTTAGTGCTTTTCAACACATCCAGAGCACTTTACAATATCGATCCACAATACGACCGACAACAGAATTAAACAGAATGTAATGCCTATTTCACAGCCGTTACTGGCAACAATTCTCAACTCCTAGAATTGAGGAAAATGTATGAATTTACTCCAGTGCCTTGATTCCCACCGTTCCGAGTCATTTCTCACCAGGGGATGCAAAGTTAGCGATAATTGGTTCCTAATTTCAATATAATCAAGTGATTCCAGGCACAACAAACCCCGCCCCTCGCACGTATTGTTGCTTATTTTGGCATCGGTCCAGCTGATGTCATCATGTCTATGTGTGTGCTGACGTCAGTGTATCAGTTGTCTCTATACATGTGCCAAGTTTGAAGTAAATTGAAACAAAATTGATGTTTTATAGACATGCACTTATTATAAGTAAACGGGAGAAGAAAAAAAAAAAAAAACATTAAAAAAAAAAAACCTTTGACCTACTTTTCCCAAAATGTAATGACATCTATTGTGGGTCACTGGCAATATATTAACCCAGTGAGGTGTGAATTCAACCAGGAGTTTTGCTGCTAAAGTGTAAATAAACAAACCGAACCAAAAAACAATTCCCTTTGGATGGAACTGAGTCGTCTAACGGTACTTTCTTTACAGTTTGGACACATTTAAACACAATACAGTCAACAAGTTTGTGGCAACATAACTTAAAACCTACCATATCAAATTTAATACCTTTTAAAGACTTTTTTTTAAGGTATTAAATGCAGATTTGTAAATTCAAGACTTTTCAGACTTTTTAAGACCCTGTGTGAACCCTGATTAGAACTATTTATCCTGTCAATATGTGGAAATAATTCAGGTCAAATGCTTCTTATTTGGACGTTCAGACGCTCCATAATGAACATGAAAGACTGTCTTATGTAACATTAAATCAATAATGTCATAAATCAGTAATAATTTTATACAACATTTATATGGAAATACGGAAATACTATTTTTTAAAATTCTAATTCTCTATTTATATAAATGTTTGTGTAGATACCAAATTTCTCATTTTCTCTTATATTTCATTTCTCACTCATTTGTGGTTTTTCTACCTGTTTTTTTTTGTTTTTTGTTTGTTTTTTTTTGCACTGACTTGTCGTATGTTGCTGTTAACTGTGAAATTTCCCCACAGTGAGATAAGTAGTCTTATCTTATAATTTGTAATGTTTTGTTTTTTTTTTTGTTTTTTTTTTATAATAATCTTTGAGCTGACTATGATCTTTTATTAACATCTACATAATCAATAAATAAAATGTAGGAAAATACCAGATTTTCAGTGAAAAAGGAGGTTAGTATTATAATAAATTATGATAAATCTAGTTTTAAGGGTTAAATGTAGAGGAAAAGTTAATTTGGAAGTTGACAAAAAAATTAGTCCGAGTTCTTTTATGGTTAATAAAATGTGTCATTCACAGATGTAGGGATGAAAGTTACAAATGTAAGATCAGTGTTTCAGTGTTTAATGCACGTTTCCTACTCTGTGGAAGTACACATGTAACCATAGCAACAATAATACAAAGAGAAAAGAGCTAAAGAAGAGATAAAGACCTAAATGCAGTGACAGAACTTTTACAAACTAGTCAAATAGAAAACTTTGGAATAAGGCAGGGATCTTTTGGTTGATCTTCTGGTTCTATTGAAGTCTGAGCTGGATCATCAGTTCTGTCTGGAATGTAAAAAAAAAAAAAAAAAAAAGTGACAAAAAAAGGGCATGAGGAGTTTTTAAAGCAAAGATGTGAAAAATATGGAATACACAAAATAAAGCAAGATATTAGGGAGAACACAGAGCATATGTTGAAAGTCATAAAGGCTTGGCAAATCAGTTTCAAATTAACAGAAACAGAATTAGTTAACACAGTTTAATACATTTATTGCAGGAGAATCAACCAAAGATGAGTGTTTAAAAAAGCCAAAGTGTAATATTATTAATTTTAACCCAGAAAGACCTAGTGCTTCTTTTGTGGTAGTTGCAAAATATTTTTTTTTCTCCATGTTTAACTTTTCTTAAGTGATTTATTATCATTTATTATCTGTATTTTGTCTTTTTTTTCTGTGAAAATCATGTATTTTCCTATATTTAATTCATATATTTATCCCATAAAGACCCAGTGGTAATTTTGCAGCACTTCCTGAGTGATTTTTTTCTTTAGCTTTGACCTTTCTTAAATGATTTATCACCATTTATTACAATACTATCCTCTGTGTTTTACTTTTTTTTTTCAGTGAAAATCATGTATTTTCCTATATTTAATTCACTGATCATGTAGATGTTCATAAAAGCTTAGATTAAAGTTGATGATTATTATGTGAAAAACAAAGAAAACTGAAGAGAAAGTGACTTTTTCAGCATTTTGACAAAAAGCAGACCCACACATAATGTGCACTATTTGCTTGATTATGCATTGAATCATGCGATTGCATAATCACATTTATCTGGAGGGACTGAATTATTTACATGTACTGATAAAATTAGTGGATCAACAGGTATTAAACAGTGTAGAGCAGTCGATGGTTTTGGTCGTCGGTGGATGTTTGAGTCTTTATAGGTTAAAACAGTGTTTTTCAACCTTGGGGTCAGGACCCCATGTGGGGTCGCCTGGAATTCAAATGGGGTCGCCTGAAATTTCTAGTAATTGATATGAATAAAAAAATGAAAAACAACTTACAAATAAAAAATATATGGTGAGTTGACAGAGACAATCCTAATCCATAAAAGACATGACAAACTGTGAAGCTGAAACTGAAGCACTGTGGTTCTGTTTATCTGTCAAATGTTCACTGTGGTCAGTTTCAGATGCTGCAGCTCTGTCATAATTCATAGTTTGAGTTCTTGTTTGTTCAGTATTAATTTGCAGCTTAACTGACTGTACATATCCAAGGAAAACAAAATTCTCACTTTGTGCAGTAATCCACACCTTGGTTTTCTGCCTTCTGCCTTGTCGTCTAAAATAAACGTTTATTTGCAACATAGTATAGTAAACTGTTACATGATCAGAAACAAATTAACCCTTTCATGCATGAATTAATTAGTCGAGATTTTTTTTTATTTTTTTATTCCTCTTTAGGCATGAAAAAACGATGTGATTGAATTTTTTTTTTAAGAACTTATTTTTCATGGAGTTACAAAAATGTCCACTCATCTGAACACTGTGTATTTAATTTTTGAAGCAAAGAAACATGTATTTAAAACCCATCATCAGAAAGTGATATACCGTGTGAAAACTATGAAATAATAACATTTTTCATGTAGCTGAGATTTTCTCACATTTCAACATACTCTAATACTAGTTAGTACTCACTTCATGGAGATAATATGCAAAAAAAAAAAAAAAAAGTTTTGATTAAGACAACTTTTATTAATAGTCTTATAACAATTAACATTTGATTTACACTAAAACATGTTACTGCAGATCAGGTTTATCAAGAACAGCAAAGTTACAGTAATGGTGTGAATTACAGTGTATGGGATGATGCATTAAGTGTCCACTGTGTTGGATGATATGAAACTTAAACAACAAAACCCATGAATTTCACAAGAGAACAATAGCTGTCCACTGTAGTGACCAGTATGCATGAAAGGGTTAATTTTAGCAAAGTCTCGGTTTTGAATGTCTGGGGTCGCTAGAAATTTGTGATGTTAAAATGGGGTCATGAGCCAAAAAACATTGGGAACCACCGGGTTAAAATATGCAAAAGTCTGTTTTTTCTGCTCAAGAAATAGAGCCAACTTTAACTGTGAGTCAGTGCATTAGAGGTTTAGATTGGAAGAGCGAGGTCAAAATCAATTTTTCTTTGTGAATAGAGCTCTCTGGCCTCACTTTCAGATATTACACATTGTGGACTGAGCTTCAATCCCAAACATCCCCGAGCTGGACAGTCATGAGATCACACACAGCACATGCTTCACTGCTTTAACACAGACTGACTGGTCATGTCTTTATTATGGGCTCAGAGAAGGAGCAGACAGCAGAAGAACACAGTACTGTAGGTGTGCAACACGGTTAGAATAGCTTTGGATTTTTCATTATAGTTTAGTTTTATTTAGTTGTGACTTTTTTTCTCTAATTCAGTTAGTTTTAATGCAGTTTTAGAGCAGGTTTGCTAGTTTTTATTAGTTTTTTTTTTTTTTTTTTCTAAATGCTTGGTTTTTTTTGGTTTTTCTTTTTCTTTTTAATGGGCTCAGCTGGCTGACAGGCAGCTGTCTGTACCAATAAGGCAGCAGTCGACACCAACTGTACTCCAAGTCATCATTGCCCATTTTTCTAACACCTTTGCTTGTGTATCCTCTTTTATTTGGACATTTTACCAGGGAGTATCTCACACTACTTTTTTTTTTTTTTTTTTTTTTTTTCCTACTTGTCTTGTCCAATGTCCTAACAGCAGAATGGTAGTCTGGTTCCTTTTGGTGCTGAACAAATTTGCTTTGTCAAGGGTAACTTCATAAAGTATATGAAGCGCCCTTTGATATTCTACTGTGTTTAGTATGAGTTTTGTTGAACCACATTTCGATACCGGACCTGACATGGGGGGTGGGGGGGTAGAAGAAGGGGAGAGAACAAGAGAGAAGAAGGTGGTGAAGACCCTCACGAGAAAGTGTCAACAATACAAACAGTAACAACCATGGTGACAGTTATAATGGTAACAATAACTACAACCAGAACTGAGTAAACTGGGCAGAAGAGAGAGAAAAAAATAATAAAACAAAACAAAACAAACTACAAAAAAAAACAAAAAACAAAAAACACAACAATGAGATACATAAGACCTATGAAATGAAGAATATAAGAAAGCATGAACACAATATCGTATACCACATTCGCATACATTGGCCTTAGTTGAGTTTTAGTATTAATTTTAGTTTTGTCATTTATAGAGGGTATGCACGTGACGTCACCGCTAGCGGAAGTCACCGTGGTTCCGCCCAGGGAGATGAGTGACAGCGTTGGCTTCAATACTGTCTAAACTGAAGAACAATCTTTAATAAAACATGGGGAGGAGGTGTTGTGCGACTGATTGTGTGCACAGGTTTGAAAAGCAGTCGGAGCTATCGTTTTACAGACACCGAAAGACAAAGAAAAGAAACGTAGATGGATCCACAAATTCAGGAAACCAAACCTAGATCTGTGGATCCTGTTTGGTATCAGCTAACATTAATTCATGCTGTATTTTTGGGTCAAATCAGACCTTAAATTACATATTGTTTTGGCTAACGTTACTTCTCAGTAAAGCTTTTGGTTTCACGATCAGATCTTTCATGTTTTTGTCTTCATTTTGTTATTCTGAACCTTGTGCTCCTACATGATTCGTAAACTAACTGAAACTGAGGCTAACCCAGTTTTTCAAATACGGGGAAACTGGAGAATAAAGCTACGACAGAGTATTAGGGTCATATAATAAAAAAAAAAAAAAAACACTTGTCACTACGACAATAAAGTCATAAAATATCGATATAAAACCCGTAATTTTATGAGAATAAAGTCAAATACAAATAGAATCACAATATTATGAGAATAAAGTCGTAGTTATATAAAAGAAAAACTCATAATATAACAAAATGTCATTCGTTTATGAGAGTAAAATCGTCATATTCCGACAATAAAGCCATAATATTACAAGAATAATGTCGGAATTTAAAAACAGGTGGGAAAAATATCCTAATTTACAAGAATAAAGTCGTACCCTGCTCGTACAAAGCAGTTGTAGCTCTGTTGTAAAAAGTACTTGATATGAACTAGACGTAAATATCCTCGTATCAATCCGACATTGACAAAGACGAAAACGAAGGGAATTTTATCCATAATTTTTTACACGTTTTAGTTAGTTTTGTAAACACACAATACAGTTTCAGCTAGTTATTTTTTTCTTTTAATTATAGTGTTTATTTATTTCAGTTAACGAAAATGTTTTTTTCAATTCTAGTTTTCGTCATTTCGTTACTTTCCGTTAACAATTATAACCTTGGTGTGTAATGTGTCTGTTTTATTTTTAGAATGTAATTAAAATTCCATCCTTATTGTGGCTATACTCTATAATTGCACAGCCTGGCACCACAATTGCAACTGGATTAATTGTGCAGCACTAACTGAAACATCTGATGCATTGTAACTTTCTAATTATTCATGTAGAATCCATCTATCAGTCGTCATGACGCTGCACAGAGAACTGCAGTTAGTTACTAATGATTTCAACCAAGTCGTCTAAAAGTCAGAGTACCTATTCTTTTCAAATGTGGCTCATTTATGTAAAAACCACACCGGCCTTTATATTAGAGCTCAAACCTAAAATAAAAACTCGATCACACACTTCTACAGATGCTCTGCCTTTTGATTAGAATAGCGTTTCCTGGATAAAACAATTGTATCGGAGCTCTATTGAAGGTTTTTTTCTATTTTTTTTCTTTTCATTTAACACTCTTGTGGTTAATGCAGCTCAGTGGACATATTCAGTTGATTCAGCTCTTGCTATTTTTATTACTATTACTGTTAATTCTGATTGCTTAGGTACAATCTTTGCAAAACTCGATGCACAAATTACAAAACTTCACTGCAAAATTGTACATGTCACTACTGTCATTCTGAAACACATAAACCCTTTCTGAATAACCATACTGAGCTATAATTACACTCTGACGGTCATACATGTTATAAACAAATGCATACAAATGTGTAAATTATGGAAATGTATTCTCAACATAACACACAAGCTGCGCAAATCACTGAAAAAAAAAAAAAAAAAGGTGTTATTTATTTATTTATTTATTGACTTATCTGACACCAAAAGCACAATGGAAGAAAATACTTGTGCCACTTTAACTGAAAAAATTAGATTAGATGAGGTTTCATCCACATCATCATGACTGTATGGAAAGTATTGGAGTGTCATACAGTATCTTCGACTGTTCAAACCGATTGTTTACTTATAAAACCAGTCAAAAATTTGGACACACTATCTAATGTAGTGTTTTTTTTCTTTGTTTCTTTACCTTCTATATTGTAGATTAATACTGAAGACATCAAAACTACCAAACAACATAAATGGAATTCAGTAGTAAACAAATAGAACAAATTAATTTTAAAAAGATGAGGGTAATTCCATTCTTAAAAAAACAAAACAAAAAAACATTCCTTCATTTTCAGTGGCAAGTAGTTATAAGATCAATATACAGTGTAATCAATGCATGATAGAAGCAATAGGAATAAAAATAAAATCAAGAATACATGGGTAGTTTAAAAGCCAGCCTTTAGGCAATGTTGAACAAGATAAAGAGAGGGGGGCTCAGGGTCCATTGATCGTAGCCAGCTTTTTATTTAACAGTGTTATAGATGTTGGGAGAAAAGCGAGTTTATAACGGTTGGTTTTGTATCTACTTGCTCTATAGCGTTTCCCTGAGACTGATAACTCATGTTCCAGCTGAAGGATATGGGATGGATGTTTGATTCCGTGAGCCTGACTACGATGATTCTACAACTATTCATTCATATATTGATTGGAGGGACTGGTAATCTTTGATTCCTATTACTTTCTTGGCAGTTTTTACCCGTTTTTCAATCCTAGATTTGGACTGAACGGTGAGTGAATAGAACCAGGCTGCCATCCCAGATCTGATGAAGCTTTCGAGCACTGCATTTTGACCAATATTAGACATTCCATCAGCCATGTCTTTGTGAGATAGAGAACACATGAGCATGTGTGGAGCGACATGCCATCTCTTCTGGTTTGTACCTAGTGGGACCATCAGTGACCCCAAAGACACCCCCAGGTTACGTAAAACCTGTTTGACCAAGAATAAGACTGATGAGGTGCTGCATCAGATGACCAGGATTATCTAACCTAAACCCGACTAGGATGGTTAGTCCAGGATCTTCCAACCTAAACCCTACTTAAACTCCACTTAAACCCCACTGAGATGTTCTGGGATTAGTTGAACAGCAGAGTGAGGAGCTCAGCACCTCTGGGAACTCCTTAAAGATTGTTGGAAAACCATTCCAGGTTCCAGATGACCACATGGAGCTGACAGAGACATGACCAAAGCTGTCACCAAAGTAAAAGGTGAGCATTCTGAAGAAGTAAGTAAAGCTTTATTTATATAGCACTTTTTAAAACAACATGTTGCAAAGTGCTTCACATAAAGGGGAGATAGAGCAAATCAAATCAAATCAAATTTTTAAGCCAATTTACAGAAACCCAACAGAATCCTCCAGGAGCAAACACTTATGGGTGTATTCACACCTGCCACGTTTGGTCCATTTAAAGCGGACCAGAGTTCGTTTCCCCAGAAAGTCCGGACTTTTTTTAGGTGTGAATACAAACATGCGAACTCTGATTTGAACCAAACAAGCGGACTCGGGGCCGGTTCACTTCTGGTGTGAATATAACCGACCTGGAACCGAACCAAACCAAGGAATCTTGTGCCTTTTTGTGCTTGACGAGCCACCGTAGCCGCTGGAAGTAGCTGAGGTTTACAAGTGGTCAGAGCGAACAGCAGCAGCTATGAGCTGTGGACAGACGTGGAGCAATGAGGAAATTGAATCTGCCATTGACATTTGGTCAGATGCCCGTATTATGAAACTGGCTCCGACTGAGCTTTTCTTGAGTGTTAACATTATTTTTGAAAATTTGTGTCAGTAAAAATACAATTTATATTCCGAAAATGATAACTGTATGTAGGAGTACCACGATTATTTTCATCAACACCAGCCGTCTCTGGTTCACCCCGCCCCCGACTTTTCTGTCCAATGCTAGTGCAGTTCATCACATGCGTGCTTCTGTTCCCACATTTTGGTCCACTAGCAAAAAGTGCAATGTGAATGCGATCCGACCCAAATGAAAAAAAAAAAGTCTGCATTTGATCCGAATCAAATAAGCGGACCAAAGGACTTTTCAGGTGTGAATACACCCTATGACTGGTGACAGTGGCGAGGAAAAACTTCCCTTTAACAGCAGAAACCTCGAGCAGACCCAGACTCCTGAAGGATGGCCGTCTGCCTTGGCCAGTTGGGATTAGAGTGAGAAAGTAAAGGAGGAGAAAAGAGAGAGCGATAGCGATAGAGAGAGACTGGGGGAGAGGGTGGAGAGGGGGGAGGTAGGGGGAGACACATGCACAGATAACTGAACTACAACATGTATAGAACAATATAATAAACGATATCGTAACTATATGGATAAGTGAGTGATGACGATAAAGGTGGAGAGAGGCAGGACCACAGCAGCAGGTCCAGAGATGACCTTAGGAAAACCTGTGAAGATCCAGGGAAAAACCGGTGATGATCCTGGGAAAACCTGTGAGGTGATAAAGCACAGAGACTCCAGGGAAGAAGTCAAGTCAGTAACATGAATTCACTGCGGCGTAAACAGAAGAGATTTAATGAAATGCTTGTTTATAAAAGTGAGTTTTTAAGAGTCACTGGAGAGTCACTTATGGCGCAGAGTGCCGTCCATTCACAGTAGGTGGCGGTAATGCACTGTAATGCTAATTAACATCATAGGTTTCAAAGCATAAAGGGAGATTCAAAAGTTTCTGTTCATTTCCTGGAGAAACTCAGTTAAGACAATGACTACGTCACATATAGAGGACAAAAACCTCAGTGTGTTTAATTCTTGAATACATGACTGAATGCACTTTTAATTTTTAACTGAGTGCACATTTTTGGTTTTGGTGGAAAAAGATTTTACCCAATAGACCTGGGCATTTGAGGCTTCATACTTGGATGTTTTGGCAGCAGCCCTGGATCTCTGAGAGCACTTTTTTTTTTTTTTTTAAAGGAGTGATATTTTGCATTTTTAGAAAAAAAAGCAAAATATCACTCTTTTTGTTTTTTTTGTTTTTTTTTTTGGTGGTGCAGTGGTTAGCACTCGTACCTCACAGCAAGAAGGTCCTGGGTTCAATTCCAACACCAGTCGACGGGGGGTGGGACCTTTCTGTGTGGAGTTTGCATGTTCTCCCCCGTGTCTGCGTGGGTTCTCTCCGGGTTCTCTGGCTTCCTCCCACCATCCAAAGACATGCACTGATAGGTTAATTGGTTAATCTAAATCGCCCATAGGTGTGAATGTGAGAGTGATTGTTTGTCTCTATATGTTCAGCCCTGCGACGAACTGGCGACTTGTCCAGGGTGTACCCCGCCTTCGCCCCTATGTAGCTGGGATAGGCTCCAAGTGACCCCGTGACCCTAGTGAGGATAAAGCGGGTTCAGATAATGAATGAATATTTTGCTTTTTTAAATGGAATTATGCATTTTCAAAAATTTCCCCGAATTCTTCATTAATTCAACTCCACAGGTCCATCTTCAATGCTATTTCTGAGTAATAACACCAGAAAGGTGGTTTTGAGCGCTGGCCCTTTAAATGCAAATGAACCACTTCACACCCACACCCCAGGTTGTTGGCTGCGCTGCTCTGTCCTGTTTAACTACTTGTGTTTATTAATACAACCAAAAACTGATCATTTTGGGTAATCGGCTCAAAATTTGGACATATTTTCAGTTTTTACTGCAACCGCTGCTGCTGACAAACAGTTATGTTGTACTCAGAGAAATGTTCATCAGATGTCTTGACCTTATATGTGCAAATGTGGTGACGTAGCTCGTTATAAAATGTTACAAATTAAGCAGGAATTAAAACAGGTTGTAGAAATCCACTCAATTTTTGCCAGAATGAATATAAAGATAGTTTTGCAGCACCTGGAGGGTTCAAATTCAAAATTTTCGAACTATTAGGGTCCAAATACACAAATAAATGAACCACAGACTAATAAAAGTGAGTTTAGCTAAATATGACCCCTTTAATAATCGTATGAGTAAATACATGTCCCCTTCATCATCGGCGCCTGTAGCTGTATGGCCTGTGCGTACGGGGTGAAATTTGAGAGAAAGAGGTACGTCATGTTACTTACGGAGAAGTGCCCCCCCACCCCCAGTCTTACAAACTACGAACTATTCAACCCCGTCGAAATTTTTTTTTTAATTTTTTTAAGCTCGGGATATTTTCAGTTCCTAACGACACCCACGGTTAAAGGGAATGTTTCTCTTTTTACCATCACCACCTTCAGGTCATTTTGGTTTATCATTAAACGTGTCTTCTGCATTGGCATACTGTGATATTCTGTATTATCTCAGGTTCAAAACACACCATCTTTTTATTAAATACATTTGAGAAGTTTAACTTTTATCAGTTTGGATCGGGGCTTGTCATTAAGGGGCTATAGTGGGTCCTGAAGCCAGACCAGTTGAGAACCCCTGGCTTAGATGTCTCCAATATTTATCCTCAAAATTCGAAAATAATAAAATAAAGAAAAGACATTGAAGAAAAAGTGTCCAAACTTTTAACAACTGTATGTCAACTATTTAAATCAAAGTCTTTTCACATATGGTGGTGTGCAAAGGGAAATGACAGAATAATGTAACAAAAGTAGAGACCAACGTGGACAGATTTCTTAGAAGTGCATTATTAAACTGCAAACTCATTGAACTGCAAATGCATGGACAGAATTGCAAATGATTTCAGAGACAGAGCTTCAAGAATCACTATTGATGTTTAAGCATCTTGAAAAAAACTATAATAAGATAAGTTGAGATGAATACATTTCATAACATTAGTTGAAAGTAGTTAAATCAAGTGCAGACGAGAGGCAGATTCGATAAAAAAGTAAGACCATCTTTTAAAAGTCAGTGCATCAGTCACACATAGTACAAGATAGGGATGCACCGATCTGACTTTTCAGTTCTGACGCCGATAATCATCCGATATCATTGTTGATTTAAGAAGCTCCAAGCCTTGCCTGTTGTGGTTTGACCGAAATCCCTCGTTGTGACTAATTTATTCTAGTTTAGAGAAAACGAGGCAATTCATGTTGGTTTAAGTTTATATTAAATGGATGCATTATTTGATCAAGGTCTTTTTTATTTTCAATTTTGAAATGCAAAACAAGAAACATGCAACGTGGACATGAAACAATTGTATCCAATTCCTATTCACCATCCTTTATTTGAAGGAATTTCAAGAAGTGCTTTTATTTTGAAGTCTGTTGAGATAGGAAGCACCTTTAGATTGTGTTGACCAAAAAAAAACAAAAAACAAAACACTTTACATGTTTAAGATGTGGAGTGCCAGTTACCTGTTTATGTTCCGTAGCTACACCATGTTTTACAATAAATGTTCGGTTTTATGATAAACCTGCCTGGTCATTAAACGCCCAAACTCCAACTCCACTACAACCTCCACTACAGACCCTTTAGTTCGCTCCATGTTGCCTGTCTGTGTTTGAACTCCATGCAACTCTTGGTTGATATCGGGGGCCGATATCCAATCATAAAATCAGACCAGTGCAACCTTAACCCTTTCATGCACTAATGTGAAATTTAGTCAAGATATTTTTCTGCAGTGTTTTTATTCCTCTTTAGACATAAAAAAAAAACAAAAACAAACAAACAAACAATGCAATCGATTAAAAAAAAAAAAAAAGTTACAAAAATTTCCACTCAGCTGGACACCATGTATTTAATTTTTGAAGCAAAGAAACATGTATTTAAAATCTAATATCAGAAAATTATATGGAAAACTATGCAATAAAAACATTTTTAATGCTGCTAATCAGATGTTTTCTCATATTTGAACATACTCTAATACTAGTTATTATTCACTGCATGGAGATAATATGCAAAAAAAAAAAAAAAAAAGTGTAAAAAAATACCTGTCAATTACAGTCTAATAACAATTAGCAATTGATTTACACTAAAACAAGTTAGTGCAGATCAGGTTTATCAAGAACAGCAAAGTTACAGTAATGGTCTGAATGTCAGTGTATTATGGGATGGTGCATAAGTGTCCACTGTGTTGGCTGATATGGAACTAAAACAACCAAAACCCTGAATATACAAGAGAACAGCTGGAGAAGAACTGTTCACTGGAGTGACCACTGTGCATGAAAGGGTTCATTCCAACATAAAAATACCAGGATTCAGGAGGAGTTCATCTGGAGAAGACTTTACACTGCAGTTTCACTCTCCCATCATCAATACAAGATGTTGGCCTAGAAATTAATGCAACTGTGGATAGAAATAAATGCTGTGACAACGCATAAAGTTACTGAAATGATGCCACGGTGAATGCGTCGCTTAATCAAAGCTGAAGACGATCCAGTGAAATATTGGTGTATGTGTATAATTTTTTTCTGACTGGGCAGAGTATACAGCTGACACTTCTGATCTTGGAATTAACAAACAAAGCCATAAGTACAAACTGATGGTATGAGTGAGCAATACTGGGTTATTTTCTTGTGCAAAAAAGAGCCAAGAAGGTTTTGTCATGTCATGCAAACACAGGTATCTGAAGAGGACAACGACTGAAGTGCATTCTGAACATTTCACCAGATCAGTTCAAATACAGAGTGTTGTAGTATAAAAGTTTTATTGAATCTGTACTGTGTTTTTATTCTACAGTCTACTCTCGTTATACCGCCAACTTCCGTTCACGGCCAAATTGGCGGTATAGCGAAAATGGCGTTACAACGGGTTGCGTCCATAATGTGCATGTCTTTACTATATGATGTCTGTGCTGCCTCCGTTAACCCGTTCTAATTGCGTTTCTAAATAAATCTTGATTCTGTTATGTTGTAAGGGATCATTTAAAGTGGGGAAACATTTTAAGCATTATTATACCGTGTCGGGAAATGACACCCCATCATCTTGAGGCTTTGGCTTAATCCCACGTCCTCTTCCCGACATCCTGACCTACTAAGTGTTCTGCGATAAATGAACGGTGGCCGTTCCGTAGACCTACTCGTAGCTTGTCGACGCTTGTCAGCGTCTGGCGCGTTTGTTTCAGTGCATCGTTAAAATTTATGTGTACTCGATGGCAATCACGCTGGCGGTATAACGGTCGGGAAATCAATGGTATAAGTGTTGTTTGTGCATGGAACTGGGCTGGCGGATGGCGATAGGCGGAAATGGCGGTAGCTAATGGAATAATGCATTGGGGATTTTTGTGCAATGGTTTTGGTCAGCGGTGAGCGAAAATGGCGGTATAACGGTGGGCGGTTTAACGAGAGTAGACTGTATTTGTAATGGCAGAGAAAGATGCAGCATTTGTTTCTCTATTCTATTCTATTCTATTCTATTCTATTCTATTCTATTCTATTCTATTCTATTCTATTCTATTCTATTCTATTCAACTGATATTGGTTTATTGTTCTTATTTGTTGTTGTTTTTAATTGTGCAGCATTCCTGATGTTTGGTTGTGTTGTGTCCGTGTTGTCCACTGTTGTCTTTGTTCTTTTCTTTCTCCTTTGTCCACTAACTCCAGCTAGTCCAGGCAGATGGCCGACTACCCAGAACTCGACTCTTTCTGGGGTTTTTCCTTCTGTAAAACTAGTTTTTCCTCCCCACTGTCACCTTGGGCTTGCTCCTGGAGGATCTGTTGGGTTTCCTCTCCACATGGTCTTTTTAAGGCCTTGATCTGATTTTGTGAAGCACTTTGAGATAACCATGTATAATGATTAGTGTTACATAAATAAAACTGAACTGAATAGAACTTCACTGTGATATCAGCACAGTCCACAAGGAGTATTTTCACAACAGACAGTTTATTAGATGCTCATCATTTTAATCACAGAGTAAAAGCTCAACAACTCAGTCTCTTTGCTCCTGGTGTTGAAAGCCTAAATCTAATGGGTATTAATTGTTTTTATTCAGCGTAATTTCACAATATTAGTCTTTATCCGAGCCCGTGGCAGCACTGGATTCTGATCAACCACTTCTAATATGAAAATGCTGGTGAATGAAAAAAAAAAAAAAAATCAACCATGTCTTTAATCTTTAACCCATAAAGACCCAGTGCAACTTTTGGGGCACTTCTCAAATAGATTTTTCTCTATGTATAACCTTTCTTGAGTGATTTATCACCATTTATTTTAATATTATCTTCTGTTTTCTGCATTTTTTCAGTGTAAATCAGGTATTTTCCTACATTTAATTCACTGATTATGTAGAAATTCATAAAAGGTCAGATTAAAATTGAGAGTTATTATAACAAAAACACAGAAAACTTTTTTTTTTTTTTAATTTTAAGTTATACATTTATATAAATATGTACTTAGACATAAGGAACCACACAGACACAATACAAAAAAACCCAACAAATTATAAAACAAACCTACAGACCTATTAAACACATAAAAGAGAAAAAAACAAACAAAAAAACAACAAAGTAAATAATGTTTATGTTTATGTATTTGGCAGACTCTTTTTTCCAAAGCGACTTACAGGGGAAAACCAATCAAATCACTCAGTCAATCTAATTTTCTTTATATAGCACCAGATAACAACAAAAAAGTTATCTCATGACACTTCATACATAGAGTTGGTCAAAACCAGACTCTAAGCCAATTTACAGAAACCCAACAGAATCCTCCAGGAGCAAACACTTGTGACTGGAATTAAAAATAATAATAAAAAATAATATTATCAACTCCTCTTTACAATGCTCAGGGCTGATTGAAAGTTAATATAATGTATAATAACAACACATTTATCCATCAAGAGGACATAAGAGATAGCAGGACATTCACAAAAACACACAAAATTGAAGAAAAAGTGACTTTTACAGTGAAATTTATCATTAACTGAACATAAACCATGTGTGTCCATCCACTGTCATTGATCCAACTCCATGGGTTTTACTGGTGAATCAGTGTTATAGAAGATGACGGTGTTTCCATGGTAACTACGGGGCCTCTGAACGTCCAAATGGGTCATATCTGATGACCATGAAAAGTTGACAAACTGCATTTTACACCAATTATTTACATGTGTTAAGAAATTTAGTGGTTCAGAAGTTATTATTATTAACAGTGTGTGTGTGTGTGTGTGTGTGTGTGTGTGTGTGTGTGTGTGTGTGTGTGTGTATAGTCAATTTAGTTAATATTACCAGGGGATTCAACTCCTAACTGAGCATAAAATACAGTTCTTAATATTGTAAATAATTAAGTTTTATGTTTTATTTTTTTTATTTAACCCATAAAGACCCAGTGTTACTTTTATGGCAATTCCAAAATATATATTTTTTTCTCTATATTTAACTTTTCTTGAGTGATTTATCACAATTTATTATGGCATTATTCTCTGTGTTGCCTTTTTTCAGTGAACATCAGGTATTTTCCTATAATTAATTCACTGATCATGTAGATGTTCATAAAAACTCAGATTAAAGTTGAGGGATAGTTTACCAAAATCAGGGAAAACTGAAGAAAAAGTGACTTTTTTAGTCAAATCTATCATTAACTGAACGTGAAACCAAGTGATTCCATCCACTGTCATTGATCCAACTCCATGGGTTTTACTGGTGAATCAGTGTTGTAGAAGATGATGGTGTTTCCATGGTAACTACGGAGCCTCTGAACGTCCAAATGGATCATATCTGATGACCATGAAAAGATGACAAACTGTATTTTACACCAGTTATTTACATGTGTTAATACATTTAGTGGTTCAGAAGTTATTATTAACACAGTGTGTATGTTTGTGTGTGTGTGTGTATGTGTGTGTGTGTGTGTGTGTGTGTGTGTGTGTGTCGTTGATTTAGTTAATATTACCAGGGGATTCAACTCCTAACTGAGCATAAAATACAGTTCTTAATATTGTAAACAATTAAGTTTTATGTTTGTTTTTGTTGTTGTTGTTGTTTTTTATAAAGACCCAGTGTTACTTTTATGGCAGTTCCAAAATATTATTTTTTTTTATTATGATTTATCACAATTTATTATGACATTATCCTCTGTGTTTTGCCTTTTTTTTCTTTCAATGAACATCACATATTTTCCTATAATTAATTCACTGATCATGTAGATGTTCATAAAAACTCAGATTAAAGTTGAGGGATATTTTACCAAAATCAGAGAAAACTGAAGAAAAAGTGACTTTTTTAGTCAAATCTCTCATTAACTGAACGTAAAACCAAGTGTGTCCATCCACTGTCATGGATCCAACTCCATGGGTTTTACTGGTGAATCAGTGTTGTAGAAGATGACGGTGTTTCCATGGTAACTACAGAACCTCTGAACGTCCAAATGGGTCATATCTGATGACCATGAAAAGATGACAAACTGTATTTAACACCAATCATTTACATGTGTTAATAAATGTAGTGGTTCAGAAGTTATTAAACATTGTAGATCAGTAGATGGTTTTGTTGCCAGTGGCTCTTTGGCTCTTTATGGGTTAAAGTTTGTCTGACTCATTTCTTGTACTTACCCAAATCCCTGCTGTTGCACTTGTTCTTTTTCTAACACACAGAATATAAAATTACTTCCCAGAAAGGTACCCTTGAGGTAAAATAAATACAGATCCAAAGCAGCGAGCGCCATCCTGTCCGCAGACAGGTGCAGCGGTTTCTGCTCGGCGCCTGGGAACACACCCTTTGATCGTCTATTGGCTTGACCTTCACTCAACCCTGTGATTTCAGATAAAGGTCTTTGTCTTCACTCTCAGACCTCAGGAAGCAGCCAGAATCTAAGTCTGAAGCTTGGAGATGTGAAGGAGGCATTGTGTCAGGAGCAGTGTTGTGCAAGTTACTTCCAAACTGTCATACGTTTTACAGATTAGTTCGTACTGTTATTTATAAGTAATTCCTTACCTTATAATATTACAATAATTATGAAAGTCTCAGAATTGTCCTATATTACTTTGGAGTTACATGGTGTCCCCCCTATACAACAGATAGGAGAGCCTTGGGACGCATACATTCGTGCCCTGTTAGTACATGTGGACAGATAGCTCAGTAATGCTATGGCAGTGGTTCCCAACCTTTTTTGGCTAATGACCCCATTTTAACATCACAAATTTCTGACAACACCAGACATTCAAAACAGAGACATACTTTTTTTGCTAAAATTAATTTGTTTTTGATCATGTAATAGTTTGCTATAATATGTTGCAAATAAACATTAATTTAAGAGGACATTTAGTCTATATAATGTAAAATTTTATTAGTAAGTTTTATTTTTTATTTTTTTTAATATTAGAAATTTCAGGCAACCCCAGACATTCAAAAAAGAGACATTTTATTTGATAAAATTAATTTGTTTTTGATCGTGTCATAGTTTGCTATAATATGTTGCAAATAAACATTAATTTTAGACAACATTTAGGCTATATGATGTAAATTTTTGTTAGTAAGTTTAAATTTTTTTTTACAAATTATTAGAAATTTCAGGCGACCCCTGACATTCAAAATGGAGACATTTTATTTGCTAAAATTAATTTGTTTTGATTGTGTAATAGTTTGCTATAATATGTTGCAAATAAACATTAATCTTAGGCAACATTTAGGCTATATGATGTAATTTTTTATTAGTAAGTTTTAATTTTTTATCAATTACTTTAAATTTCAGGCGACCCCATTTGAATTCCACGCGACCCCACGTGGGGTCCCGACCCCAAGGTTGAAAAACACTGCCCCATGGTCTACGAATTTCAAATCCCAGCAGGAACGCTTGCATTTTTTTCAACATGTTCAAACAGGGGGCTCAGCGCCGAGGACGCTGGTAGATAAATCTGCAGTCGATAAAGAATTCTAACTAGTCATAGAAACTATAGAAACGTTAGCTTACCTTGTCTTTGCTGATCACAAAGATCATACTAACTAGCTTCTGTAAAGCAGGGTTAGGGTTAGTAATGAGCATACGTCCATGTGGACAATGGACTGTCTTCTGTGGTCTTCAGCCACTGGCTGAACACCAACAGGAAATAGAATTTTTACAGATGCATTTTTGATTCTTTAAGGTCTCACGGTCTTGCTGGGTTTTTTTGACCATTAAAGACCCAAACTTTCACTGTTGACCAAAAGCATTTACTGATGTAAACTTTTTAATAACTGTTGATCCATTAATCCTATCAATACATGTAGATAATTGGTGTAAAGTACAGTTTGTCATCTTTTCATGGTCATCAGATATGACCCATTTGGACGTTCAGAGGCTCCGTAGTGAACGTGAAAACACCGTCATCTTCTACAACATTGATTCACCAGTAAAACCCATGGAGTTGGATCAGTGACAGTGGATGGACACACTTATTTTATGTTCAGTTATTGATATCTTTGCTGAAAAATCAGTTTTTTCTTCAGTTTTCTCTGTTTCAGATATAATAACCCCCACCTTTAATTTGAGCTTTTATTAACGTTTGTAAATTAAATAGAGGAAAATACTTGATTTTCACTGAAAATTCCCAAAATACAAAATACCATAAATGGTGATAACTTACATAGGAAAGGTTAAATAGAGAGAAAATTTCATTTTGGAACTACCACAAAAGTCACACTGGGTCTTTAAGGGTTAATTTATTTATTAATTTATTTATTTTATTTGAGCAAGTAAATGATGGGTGAATATTGTGTTGTAATGCAAGCAGTACAGAACATGAACCGAGGAAAATATTACTGAAAATTGATATCTAATGCCTTACACTACTGCGTTACAGCAAAAAGAAATCTGTTACTGTAATGCATTACTTTTGTAATGCGTTACTCCCAACACTGGTCAGGCTTGAAGTAAGAAAACAAGCCTCAAAAGAAAACATCCTGCAATTTGTGAACCTATTAAATAACCTCCTGTGGGGAATAAGTATGTTTTAATTGCTAAAGCTAATGCCGGTTCTGCAGATTCACCCCGTGCAGGATATTAAACTGAACCCTCGTGTCTCAGTTTCCTCTGAGGACAAGAACATCCACATCAGATACTGTCACAAAACTGACACAGTATCACTTATTAATATTATTTTCCACTTTGACTGAGTTAAATCTTTCGCCTTCAGTCTTGATTTTCACCACAACATACAGTATTACTCATCAGAATTTTAGCCTTTTAGATGTCAGTCAGTCTGGGATGTATCAGTGATTCTCAATAAACCTGATTTCAATGTTTTTTTTTTTTTTTTTTTTTTGTGCTGTGTCACTTTTTAAAACAAGTACTTTAACCCTTTCATGCACGAATTATGAGAACCTTAGTCAATATTTTTTCCTTGAGTGTCCTCTTTAGGCATGAAAAAAACAATGCAATTGATTTTTTTAAAATTTTTTTATGAACGTATTTTTCATGGAGTTACAAAAATGTCCACTCAGCTGGACACCATGCATTTACGTTTTGAAGCAAAGAAACATTTCTATAAAAATCATCATCAGAAAGTGATATACTATGTGAAAACTATGAAATAAAAGCATTTTTAATGCCACTAATTGCTAAATTGCTACTGTTTTCTCACATTTTATCACACTCTAATATTAGTTATTACTCATTTCATGGAGATAATATTCTCCTGAGACCCAGGAAATTGACAGTTTTAGCTTTTTTACATTAAAAAATTGTCTTGATTGGAAACTGCATAATGCAACAGTTTTTTCAGATACATTTTTAAAACTATTTGTATTTATTTGATTTTTTTTTTTTTTAATGGAATGTCGTTTGTAATGGACAGCATTTTTTATGTAAAACTGTCAAACTTTTGTACCCTACAGAGGAAAAAATGCATTGCTGGGTCTCAGGAGGATATGCAAAAAATAAATAAATAAATAAATAAATAAATAATAATAATAATAGTAATTTGTTTGTTAATTACAGTCTAATACCAATTAGCAATTGATTTACACTAAAACATGTTACTGCAGATCAGATTTATCAAGAACAGCAAAGTTACAGTAATTGTATGAATTGCAGTGTTTTGGATGATGCATAAGAGTCCTGATATGGAACTAAAACAACAAAACCCATGAATAAACAATAGAACAGCCGTAGAATAACTGTCCACTGGAGTGACCAGTATGCATGAAAGGGTTAAGAACTGGAGTCAAGATCTCCAGCAGTTGTATTGTAGCATTGAATAAGTTTGTGAAAGTTAGACCGACATGTTTTCAGCTTGCAGCCTTCATCGAGTCAACAGGAACATGTTCATGCAGTTCATTCAATTAATAAGAACCTATAATTACCATCAGACTTTTTTGTAAAGGGCACTTGAAAAGTAGGGACTGTAGAATTCACTGGGTATCATTTGTAGTAACTTTTTTTAATAATGCTCGAATAATTTGTTCTTGTTCAAGGAAATAATAACCTGCACCAAAGAATGTTAAAAATGAAAAGTATCTCTTCAACATTATATTATCAAGTACAGGATTAGAATGAAAAAACATGCTGACTACAATTTCAGACTGATTTTAAAGAGGACTATGGTGTCGACTAATGGACAGGAAGGTGCTGAAGTCACAATGTTCACCTTTAATGTCTTATAAACAACATGTTAATATGGACTAGAAGGCGGACATAAACATGATTCCCAAAAATTGCTCAAGTCGGATTTGTTGCTGTTGTCAACAAGTGTTTTGGTGTTCTTGTGTAAGATTTTAACTTCAAATCATATTTTACTGCATTTCTAATGGTCTTGTTGTCTACCTCAAGTTCAATTGCCATTTTTCTCATGGATTTGGTTGGATCCTTTAGGATTTTGGATTTGAGAGCTTTAATAAAAGCTTTGGTACGTTTTTGTTTCTTCCTCCACTTCCAGACTTTCTGGTAATAGTTTTGCTCATAGTCATTCTCTTCTTTCCATTATAAACAGTCTTTATGGACACTCCAACTATTTTTGAAATCTCCTTTGGTGTGACGAGTGCATTCAGCAAATCACACACTCTTTGACGTTTGCTTTCCTGATTACTCATATGGGCAAAAGTTTCTGAAAAGGTATGGATAATAGTGTTAGGTATGATTATGACATCAATATATGTTTGGTTTCAAAACAATTGACGTAGTGCCTGCTGAGAAAAAACAACTAAATGTTCATTGTAAATTTTGCTTCCCCACCCTGTAGTCAAAACCGGCAAGACCGAGACCACGACACTGCCGAGACTGAAGGGTATCAAGGCCAAGACAATGACACACTAAGGCACAGGTGTCAAACATGTGGCCCGGGGGCCAAAACCGGCCCGCCAAAGGTTCCAATCCGGCCCGCGGGATGAATTTGCAAAGTGCAAGTTAAGGCATCAAACTCAAAATTAATATTATAATAACCTATAAATATTGACAACACCAATTTTTCTCTTTGTTTTAGTGCAAAAAACATTAAATTATGAAAATGTTTACATTAACAAACTATCCTTTAACAATAAAATGTGAATAACCTGAACAAATATGAACAACCTGAAATGTGTTATGACCCTGGGTCATAATTTGTCTATTTATATGTATGTGTTTTCTGTTTAGAGTGTGTGTGTGTGTTTTCCCCCCGTCCTGTAGGTGTGCTGTGCCCCTTTTGTTTCTGTTTGTTGCAGGTTTCTGATTGGTGGAGCATGATTGCCCGGCCCTTTAAAGATGGCCCTGGAGCTCCCATCCTTGCTCGCTCTTGCCTCCTGTCAGCTCCTAACCCTGTGTTCGTCGTGTGTGATCGTCAGTCTTCGATCCTGGAAAAATCCGATTGTTTGTAGTTGTAAATAGTTTTGTTAAATTGAACCTTTTTCTGGTAGGGGAGGTCGGCTCTTTTGTTTTCACCTTTTCTCCTGTTTTGTTAGGTAGTTAGGTAAGTTTTCTGTATTTTATTTCCTGCATTTATTTTGGTTAGGTAAGTTAGTAAATTGTAAAAGAAGATATTTTGTTTGTTGTTTTAGCCGCTCCCTCCCCTAACCCTTCCTTAGTTGAACAAGATACTGATAATAAATATTGTGAATCTTAGTTTTTGACTGACGTGTGTGCTTGGGAGCTGGGAGGGGACAAAAGTTGAGCACATTATGTTCGCCCTGGTGAACCCCTAGGCCGGGGCGTAACAAATGTCTAAAGAAAATTAAGTCCAATTTTAACAATATTCTGCCTGTTACTAAATGTTTTGTGCCTTTGTAGATCTAATCTGTAATGTATATATATGCATGAAAAGTCGAGGCAAAATATTAATAAAACTGTGCTTATATTTCTTAACAAATTTAATTTTTTTCAGGTTATTCGCACCCTTTTTGTTTGAATAGTTTGTAAATGTAAATATTGGCATAACTGAATGTCTTTTTTTGAGCTAAAACAATTTGGAGTTGTCATGATTTATTGGCTATCATGCTATTACTTTACTGGTCCGGCCCACTTCAGATTAAATTGGGCTGAATGTGGCCCCCTGGAAGAAAATGAGTTTGACACCCCTGCACTAAGGCAAGAACAAGGCCAAAAACAGACTAGAGTTAGAATCGACATGACATGATTACTCATATCAATTGTAGAGCAAAAGGCATTTCTGTAAAGTGCCATGACTAGTTAACCCATAAGAACCCAAACAGCCACCAACGACCCAAACCATCTACTGATCTAAAATGTGTAAAAACTTCTGAGCCACTAAACCTATCAGTACATGTAAATAATTGGTGTAAATTGTAGTTTGTCATCTTTTCATTGTCATCACATATGACCCATTTGGACGTTTAGAAGCTCCGTAGTGAACATGGAAACATCATCATCTTCTACAACACTGATTCACCAGGAAAACCCATGGAGTTGGATCAATGACAGTAGATAGACACACCTGGTTTATGTTCAGTTAGTGCTATATTTTGCTGAAAAAGTCACTTTTTCTTCGGTTTTCTCTGTTTTGGATGTAATAACAATCAACTTTAATCTGAGCTTTTATGAACATCCACATGATTAATAAATCAAATATAGGAAAATACCTGATGTTCACTGATTGAATGCAAAATATAGAGGATAATGTCATAACAAATGGTGATAAATCACTATAGAAAAGTTAAATATAGAGAAAAAATAATTTTTGGAACTGCCATCAAAGTCGCACTGGGTCTTTATGGGTTAAATCTTCCAGTATGGTTAATTAAGAGTGGCGCCCCCTGGTGGATTTAATGAGAAACACTCATTCCAACGCGTTAAATGTCAGTAGAAACACTTTGTTACAGTCAGACTAATAACAACAACAATAAAGTAGCTAAGAACTGTGATGGTATTATTAAGGACTCATATCGGTACTCGGTATTAGCAAGTACTCAAATGTAATTACTTGTACTCGGTCTGGAACAAAGTGGTATCGGTGCATCCCTAGTTCTCTTTTATGTTAAACTTGTTTGCACTGATCTGAAGAACACCTTGAATTTTGTCGTATTCATGCCTTGTGCTAATATGATGACAATAAAGCATCTGTCTGCCTGCCTGCCTGCCTGCCTGCCTGCCTGCCTGCCTGCCTGCCTGCCTGCCTGTCTGTCTGTCTGTCTGTCTGTCTGTCTGTCTATCTATCTATCTATCTATCTATCTATCTATCTATCTATCTATCTATCTATCTATCTATCTATCTATCTATCTATCTATCTATCTATCTATCTATCTATCTATCTATCTATCTATCTATCTATCTATCATTTATAGTCTTTGTTATTGTCCAGATTAGGGCTGTGTATTGGCAAGAATTTGGCAATATTATACAAATCACAATACTAGGATCACAATACGATAATCACAATATATCATGACACTGTTACAAAAACAATTTTTTGTTTGTTTGGGTTTTTTTTTAAGATTATTTCCTGGAAGAATTGAATTATACCAGAAATATCCACAAATACTAAACACATTTTTATTTGATCACAACAGGATCTAATGCTATATCACAAAATATTCCTGTGTTAAAACTTAAATTACATTTTACAAACATTACAGTTTCAGATCCTGTTCAAATGTTCATATTCTATTTGCTCATAGCTAACATCATAACATTATTTTTGTGCAATCTCAACAAAGGAACTAACATCTAGGGGTGGGAATCTTTTACTATCTCACGATTCACTTCGATTCCGATTTTTGGGGCTACGATTCGATTCAAAATCGATTTTTGATTCAAAACGATTTGATTCATAATGATTTCTGCTTCAATCTATAGGTGTGCAAAGGATCTTCATTATCTACTCCAGTCTAGCTGCTAATCGCTAGCCCTAACCGCTAATAGCAGTAGCTGCTAATCGCTAATTGCAAGAATGCAGACTCCATTGTTATCGACTATTCATACTTCATAATGAGATCTATCTATCTATCTATCTATCTATCTATCTATCTATCTATCTATCTATCTATCTATCTATCTATCTATCTATCCATCCATCCATCCATCCATCCATCCATCCATCCATCCATCCATCCATCCATCCATCCATCCATCCATCCATCCATCCATCCATCCATCCATCCATCCATCCATCCATAACATGTTATCATTCAGGATACCAGCTGTTCATACATGCCTCCTCTCTACAAGTTGCATGTTTGTCCCCTAAAAAAAAAACATTAACGGTATCACGCCGTGGACTAGTCATGAGTTCAATTGCTAGCAACAACCATCTCACACACACACACACACACACACACACACCTCCATCCCATCCCTCCTCTGCAGTAGGACATCATTTCACGGGCCTAATACGAAACCTACTCTACAACTGCGCTTCCCACTGTATCCCATTACACCGACAATCGTCATCTCCCCCCTATGTCAAACTGTGTTGGGGACTCTGTGGAAGGACTTTGGCCTCGTGTCACACTGCTCCAGTCAGAATGGAAGAGAAATATTTATACCTGCCAGACAGATAGAGTGATGTTTAATTCATTGGTTTAAGACTGTGGCCCTGCTGACCCACGACTCTGGGAGACGGAGGCTGTTCAGGGTTTCTGACCTCTCATTAACACTCAGTGGGGACACACTCCTGGAATGGCTTCATTTGTGTGTGCATGAGTGTGCAAACTGTATGAGCAACATTGTGCTGGAGTATTTTGTGTGTATTTACGACATGCAATGTGATTTTTCATGCAAATCAACCCCGCATTATTTGGTATTATTTTACTATTATTTACGCAGCTGCTTCATGATTGTACAGCTTGACTTGTTCTGTGCAGGGGTGTGTGTGCCATAACAAACAGCCACAGAGGCAGCATTTCTTTGCCCTCTGACCCAGCTCCTGGCTTCCCTGTCAGCCATAAACACACTATATTGTTCCCAAGGCCCTGGTCTGTTACCTACCTCACTATTAAACCACATTAAGTCATTAGTTGCTTTTCCATTGAACATCTGCACAAAACTTTACCGATATTTACTAAATTTTGAAAAAACAGAAGTGTGTAAAGTCGTTTTTTTCATCAACCTTTAAGGGTCCACGGTCATGGGCCCAGAACTGAATCACATGATATATTCAACACATTGTAGCGTTGGAACTCCATCACGTAGACCACTGGAGACAATCGCATTGGAAAGTGCGGACTTGAAACGCTCTTCCACTTTTATTTGACGTTGATAGAGCAAATACAAGCAGAGATATCGCATTTTGAAACCAGAGCAAACAAGCGCTATATTATGCTGGGTTACAAAAAAATGTTTTTTGCAAGTTGTCTAGGTTTTTTTCAACTGAATTAGGACCATTTTGCACCGCTAAATCCAAAAATGACATCTGTTTTTCTCAATCAGGTCAGGTTTTTTTGCTAATTTGATTTTGAAAAATGTGATCGTCTCACAAAATTGATTACATTTTTGTGACTTTATCAGTTGATTTTTTCATATAGTTCTCACCCAAAATAGGTTGTAAGAGAAAAAAATCATTTCACCGTAATCACCGCAGATGTAGCAGAATACGTCAGGCTTATTTTTTCAAGATCTTCTAGTCGAAGCCATTTCATTCACCTGTTATATTAAAAAAAACATTAATCATAAATTGGCAAAAGTAAAATCTTCAGAGCTTGTTTATTGCAAGAAATATGAAAGAATTTTGTATCATATGATGTGAAAATGCCCATAAATGTAAGCAAAAATGTTAAAAAGCCAATATGTAGCATAGTTCAGAAAGTTGACCTGATTGAGCAAAATTATTGTGATTTTTGGATTCAGCACACCAAAATTATCCTAAATCAGCTCAAAAAACTAAAACAATAAATTTGTTGTTGACCAGTGTTATAGCGATATAAAACAAGCGTTAGATTTCTGGCCATATCTTCGTAATTTTGTGTCCTATTTCTAAATGGAAAAAAACTGGACGAATCTGAGGATTCTAATCCACAGTCTGCATTAGCATCACAGGTAAGGGTGAAGATGACAGATGCAAAAACCGTGAGGAAGTGGGCGGGGGGGGGGGGGGGGGGGGGTATGCTTTTATGTCAGTTTTTTTCTTTTTTTAAATAATATTTTATTTTACAGTTTTCAATTATGTAAAACATGCACAAAAAAACAATTAAAAACCCCACAAATAAACAAACAACAACAAAGGCTCAGATGTGTGTAACAACTGATCAATGAACTAACTAGTCAGTCTTTGTTCAGAGAAAGAAAGAAAGAAAGAACGAAAGAGGGACAGAGGCTGAGGACAGTCACTGGTACACACATATACTCCCTAGTCCAATTTAACTTCCTCCAAGTATGCGAGAAACGGAGTCCAAGTATATGAAGAAGTGTTCACAGAACAGGTCCTCAAACACCTGAGCTTTTCCATCTGTATTAATGACAATGTATTATTGACCCACGCTTGAAAAGACGGAGGGTTTGGAGACTTCCATTCTTGCTTTTATGTCAAATATTTATGTTTACGCATTTGAGTATAGTTTTAATTTATGACAATTTTGATTTCATATACCTAATATTTGGAACCAATATTCACTTTTAAAGTCTTTGAAAAGGTTCATTAAGCATCTTTGTGTTATTTATGCAATAAATTATATAAATTTTTCAAATCGGATTTTATATTTTTTATGTATTTTTTGTCCTTTTGTGTTGATATTGTAGGTTAAAGTGAAAAAATAACAAGCAGATGAGATAGATGAAGATGTGTTGAAAAGACAAGATACCAAACATGGTAATAGTAAACATTTCTTTATATAGTATATAAAGGCAAAATCAAAAGTACTGAAAAATGGTCAAAATAGGCTCAGACCCCTAAGGGTTAAATCACAAATGCGATGATTTGTTTATTTATTATCGCAAGATGACACAAGAAGTCATTCCATAAACATGACAATGAACAGAAATATAATGTTGATTTACAGATATATATTATTATTATTATTATTATTATTATTATTATTATTATTATTATATTACCCCTTTATCTCATACTAAATGAAAAATGATTGGGTTTCCTGGTGTGTCCACACATACCTCGACATGTTTCTGTTTAAACTCTTCTTTTTCACTTGTTGTAACGTTCATCACCATCCGTTTTTGTTTTGTTTTTTTTTTAATTCATGTGACTCTAGTTGCAGAAAAAGGTCTTTCCATTGCAGTTTTGCGTGACATACCATTTGCACTATGCCCGAAAAACCACCTCTTGCCAGCTCAAAAACTTTTAATCGAAAAATGAGAGTTTTGGCAAAATTGTCGTTTTTGCATTAGCTAAATTTTTATGCGCAAGTTATATTCACACAATTTGAGGGTCAATGGAAAGCGACCTCTGTAATGTAAGTGGTCAAAGCCGGCAATGACATTATTGTTTATATAACAAGAGTCAAATAAATGGATGTTAAATGATGGGGACAGACACAAGAAAGGTGATAAAGTTCAGAGAAGTGATGACAATACTGAAGATGACATATTCTTGACCTTACTGCAACTTTTCTCGAGTGTCAACAGAGGTATGTACTAGAGATGTGCGGATCGATACTGAAATATTGATATCTCCGACACCAGATCTTTACACTCTAGAATCGATTCACAAACCAAAATCCATCCATAAGTTTTTCAGTTATCTTTAGGGATGGGAATCGAGAACCGGTTCTTTTTTGAGAACCAGTTCCCAGTAGCTCGATTCCTTGGAATCGTTTACCTTCCTGCTTAATGATTCTGCTTATCGAGTCCGCCTTCGTTGTGCATGCGCGATGACGTCACATGTACACAGCATTGTTTTGATTAGAACGTAGCCAACATGGCGTTGAAGCAGAAACGGTCTAAAAAGACGACACCAGGTCCACTGGAAAACTGTCAAAGCTTCCATGTCTTCAAAAGGGTGGAATCCCTCCAATATCCTCAAACATTTGTCCACAGCATGTGAATCATTTACAGGAACGTCATGTATTTGATACTCAGCAGTGCTTGTGAATGTAGCGGCAGAGTGAATGCCAGGCCAGTTCCGGTTCCGGTGTGGGCAACAAACGTCGTAACTCCTCAAATACAAGTTTCCGAAGGTAAGAAGGGAAAGGAAATGAGGTGCACAACAACGGGAGACAAGCCGAGTCGAACCGGTTCCACGTAGTAGAAATGCAGCAATAGAGGAATTATTAAAGCATCTTTAGCTTCACTTTCACTGTACGTCCCCACCCCACCACCCCACCCCCCCACTCCCACCCCCGAACCGGCCCGGCGTCATCTGTTATTATTTGTACATACTGTATACAGGAGTTGGACAAAATAATGGAAACACCTTAAAACATCAACAAAATCTAATTTAATATGGTGTAGGTCCGCCTTTTGCGGCAATTACAGCCTCAATTCCCCGAGGTATCGATTCATACAACTTGTGAATTGTTTCCAAAGGAATTTTAAGCCATTCTTCAGTTAGAATACCCTCCAACTCTTTTAGAGACGATGGCGGTGGAAATCGACATCTTACTTGAATCTCTAAAACTGACCATAAATGCTCAATAATGTTGAGGTCTGGGGACTGTGCCGGCCATACGAGATGCTCAACTTCATTAGAATGTTCCTCATGCCATTCTTTAACAATTCTAGCTGTATGGATTGGGGCATTATCATCTTGAGGTGAAGGTGTTTCCATTATTTTGTCCAACCCCTGTATGTTATATTTTCTGTGCAGAGATGGATATATATAAGACAGTTAATGCAAACACACCCATTTGTACTCTTTTATTCCCTCACACAATGAAAATCGATAAGAGAATTGATAAGGAATCGGATCGATAAGCAATATCGATAATGGAATCGGAATCGTTCAATTCTTAACGATTCCCATCCCTAGTTATCTTGCTAACAGACAAACAGACAAACCCTGATGAAAACATAACCTCCTTGGCGGAGATAATAAGGAAAAAAGTCCAGACGGACCATTTTAGACTTGCGGTTTAGGAGTTTTCTTACCATACAAGTGTTTTTCAGGGGCTACTATGACGTTATAAACTAACGTCAGTGTTTGTCAAAGTCACTGGGACACATGTAAGTAAATGTAACAAAATAAAACATGCATTTTGAGTATATGAAGATAAGGAAATATCCTGGCTCTTGTCGAGTGTCTGTTGTCCAAAGAAAGCAGAAGCCAACAGATGGGGGAGCTAAATTGGTATTCAGTCAGACTTAGAGTTTTGTCCCATCTGTTAAGAATAAGACGGTACCTTCAGATCGCAGACGATGGAGACCAGAGCATTCCCATTCAGTGTGATCGTCCCACAGTCTTACAGAAGGAAGCTCTGACATGTTTTTATACTGTAGGTACATATGAAATATTTAACTATAAAAATAGAAGATGTACACTGCCTGGTCCAAAAAAAAAAAAATCACACATGCAATATTTCACTGCACCACCTTTTGTATTGATTAAAGGAGACATTCACTGGAACAAACTCAAAAAATAAGGGTAATTTTAACAATATTATGCTTCAGTTTATCATTTTCACGTGTTCATTATAACTTACAGATCACAGAGGGTCTACAAACACACCAAACATTTAATGTCAGGCAGAATATTGTTAAAATTTTACGTACTTCTCTTAAAACACAAGTGGCAAACATGCGGCCCGGGTTTCAAATCCGGCCCCTGGTATGAATTTGTGAAATGTAAAAATTACACTGAAGATATTAACAATCATTTTAGCTCAAGTTCCACATTTAGACCAATTCAATCTGAAGTGGGCAGGACCAGTAAAATACAATTATAATAATCTGTAAATACTCTTAACTCCAAATTTCTCTCTTTGTAAATGTTAATATTTTCATGTATTTACACTAAAATAAAGTATAATTTCACAAAAAATCTGAATAAGCTGTACAAATATGAACAACCTGAAACGTCTTAAGAGAAGTAAGTACAATTTTAACAATATTCTGCCTGATATTAAATGTTTTGTGTGTTTGTAGACCCACTGTGATCTGTAAATTATAGTGAACACGTTATGGAAAAATAATACTCTACTAATTCGTCTTCAATAAAGAAGGATAAGTTCAAGCGATCAATGTCAAAGAAATCACTTTATTTGGAGCTCCATAGAAAGAGATATCACTCAGACAAGAGACTGAGACGGTCTGAACCCAAAAATACCAATCGAAATGTAGTCTTCTGTCTCCCATGAGAAAACTGTGATGTGTAGAAAGTGTTTTGGCTAGTGTCAGGAACTTAGAGATAAGACCCCTGTGAGAAATCTTCTCTATACTACTCAGGTGTTGGCCTGGCCTTCTACTCTGGACACAACACAGAAGAGGTCACACTATCTGAAATAAAGTTAGAAGCCTATATGATATATGATATATGATATATGAAATACATGAATATATATGGATATAAGTAATTTAGCCATTACAACGTGTAAATGATAAATTGAAGCATAATATTGTTAAAATTACACTTATTTTTTGAGTTTGTCCATGTTATTCACATTGTTTGAAAGGATAGTTTGTAGATTTAAACCTTTTCATTATTTAATTTTACTTACTCTAAAACATAGAGAAAATTTTTGAGTGGATATTTCTATATTATTATGCTATTATTTTACTGGTTCGGCCCACTTCAGATCAAATTTAGCTGAATGTGGAACTGAACTAAAATGAGTTTGACACCCCTGCTTTCGATATATGTGTTTCAGTTTTTAGCCAATGCATCACAGAAAGTATGAAGTATAGGGCAGATCTAGTCAAACCTTCACTTCCTCCCACACCTACATGTGCATAAGGACAGTGGTAATTGATCGTGTGAGCAGTGCAGATGAATTCAGCAAGACAGATGCAGGGGTTCAACTCCGGTACCACCGCCTGATTTGCATGAGCTGCTGCTCACTTGTCAGTCATTAGGACATGCTCAAACTCACAGCAGCTGAAACAGTCTCTTGTCAAGGGACGACGAGGCTGCTTGTCTGCCGGAGATGTGAGCGCAGCTTGTGTGCCGCCGCTTGATTTATACACAAAGCTGTATTGCACCACGATAAGGCTGTAGTAGCCTTATCATGGTGCAAAAACAAGACACCGCCGCTTGTACAACCACAAAACTCACTGAAGTGGATATTTTATTTTCTCAATTGTTTATGAGAAATACTCGGTGCGCAAGTTCATTCACGCTTTAAGGCTAGGGCACTAATTTGTGCATCTAATACAGGCATCGTCAAGCTTAATGGGATGGCTTCGACATCAATTTACATTCTACTCTGCATATTCCCTGTTAATTAACATAACATTTTAGTGTCTTTTGCATGGGTAAGCATTGGGTTAGGACAAAATACGAAGAAAATCTGAGAACATTATATCACGGTTATACAAGGGGCAATGTGTTTTGGTTTCTGAAAAGTCGCTCATCCATTCAGTTTAGTGTCTGAGTTAATTATCACACATTTGGGCTTTTATGTCAGGACTGGTCATATAATCACAGTGAGAATAACAGGCCTTTAAAACCCCAAGCCTCGTGTACTTACATGCATGATCAAATCTCTTACATCTCTTACAGCTTTATTTATTTCACACTTCAGATAATGTGAAATATCTCAAGTTCTGTGTGTATGTACCAGTGAAATGACACTTATACGGAACCACTATTATACAAAGACACGCAAGAAATGAGATAATATGTGTTCCAACCTCATGGATGTGTTTTTTTTTTAGTGTTATTTTATTTGTGTCAGCAGGATTCTGAGTTGATTGAACCTGCCTTGTTGAATGGACATCTATCTGCGCTGATCGATATCTTTGAACTTAGCGAGGAAAATGATTGCCGATCAATAACTCAGTTCAACCGGCAGGATGGTCTTCCCCGGGGAGGGACAAGGTAGTTACAGATGGATCGAGTACTGGTCTCTAATACACACAAAAGAATAAGAAAAATAAATAAATAAGTCAAGAAGCTAACCTTTTTTTTTGCAACAATCTTCTGTGTTGCATGTTGTGCTTTTATTTGACACGCTGTGAAGTTACCAAATGTACAACAACAGCCACAGCAGTAAAAGGTTATTTTTCACAAATATATAGTAACTATCATGTAGTTAAAGGCAGCATTGAAAAAATACATAGCATCCCTGGACCAAGTGACCTTCACTGTGTGTCCTTTACTGTGTTTTACTGTCAAATAAAAGGACAAAAACAAACAAAAAATCTAATTACAGGAACATTTCCCCATAATTTCATCCCATATCCTCTTGCACAACCTATATTTTCTGGTTAAATACCTGTATTCAAGCTGTATTCACAACCTTCCTCTATATTATTTCTGCGCTCAAAATAGTGAGAGAAAGGCATATAGAAGCCAATAACATAATAACGACCGATAATGTAATAAATTTGTCATTTTTAAAATGTAATAGGCCAATAATGTAATAAAAGTCTTGAACCAATAACGTAATGATTTTGATGGCTGGTTATTACATTATTGGCCTGGTAAAATAAAATTCTTTGCAAATGTAATAACTGAGCCACTAACGTAATAATATGATAATATCACAGTATTTACGGTTCATTTATTAGATATATCTGTGATAACATCTCCCCCTCTCTCTCTATGCATTTGTCTATTTAACTTTATGGTTAAAATGATCTCTAGTCCTGTCTGCTGCTCCTCAGCCTTTCAAGCTATCTCCAAGCGAAATGGTAGCACATGTTTACAAACACAGACAGTGGTATGATATGAAATATGTATGACATGTGTGACATAACTCACTCTTGAATATAGTAAAAAAAAAATTCAGTTAAGGATTTTTTGATTTCCCCTAGTTGACCACTAGATGGCAGTGGTGTGACATTGACTTTCTTCAGTTGTCCAAACTTCACTGCTTCCTTCCTAGCGCACATGTTGAATGGTAATCAATAGGGATGGGAATTGTTAAGAATTTAACAATTCCGATTCCATTATCGATTTTGCTTATTGATCCGATTCCTTATCGATTCTCTTATCGATTCTCATTGTGTGAGGGAATAAAAGAGTACAAATGGGTGTGTTTGCATTAACTGACTTTTATATTTCCATCTCTGCACAGAAAATATAACATGTATAGTATGAACAAATAATAATAACAGATGACGCCGGGCCCAGTTCAGGGTGGGGTGGGGGGGTGTAGTGACAGTGAAGCTAAAGACGCTTTACTAATTCCTCTGTTTCACATTTCTACTACGTGGAACCGGTTCGACTTGGCTCGGCTTGTCTCCCGTTGTTGTGCACCTCATTTCCTTTCCCCTACCTTCAGAAACTTGTATTTGAGGAGTTACGACGTTTGTTCCCCGCACCGGAACCGGCCCGGCGTTCACTCTGCCGCTACATTCACAAGCGTTGCTAAGTAGAGTATCAAATACGTGACACTCCTGTAAATGATTCACATGCTGTGGACAAATGTTTGAGCATACTGGAGGGATTCCACTCTTGAGAAGACATGGAAGCTTTGACAGTGTTCCAGTGGACCTGGTGTCGTCAGTTTCTGCCTCAACACCATGTTGGCTACGTTCTGACCAAAACAATGCAGCGTACATGTGACATCATCGCACATGCACAACAAAGACGGAATCGATAAGCAGAATTGTGAAGCAGGCAGGCAAACGATTCCAAGGAATCGAGCTACAGGGAACCGGTTCTCAAAAAGAACCGGTTTTCGATTCCTATCCCTAGGAATCAGTGATAAATTTTCTTTGGTGAACAGTTCATTTTGTTGAAATTCTTGCACATACCACGTACAATCTTATATATTTAGTGCAAGTGGATTTAACATTATTGAGAGTGTATTCAAAGTTAGCTGACTATACCTAGCTAACTATTGGCTATTTATTAGCATTATTAACTATTACAGTTTGATAATGAACATTTTTAAAGAAAATTGTGTGTGTGTGTGTGTGTGTGTGTGTGCACGCATCTGTATCTGTGTGTGTGTTTTCGCTGATTACTTCTGGCAAATTTTGTGGAACGGAATGGATAAATTGAGTATTTTTGATGGGGTATTTCTGACGCGCAAGTTATACGTCCCACTATACACTGTGTCACCACCCCTTTGATTCCAGAACACAGGTCCGCTGTGTAAAAGTCCAGCCTGTCTCACCTCTGTTATTCATTTGGCTTGACTGTGGAAACCGTTCAATGGTGGAAAAAAGGTGCGATCACCATCTCACCTTTTGTCCAGGATCTCTGTGTAAAAGTGACTATAGAGTCTATGCAAGTTATGTGAAACATCTGTGTTTTTTGCCATCAACATCTGTTTTTCTTTTGAGATAAAAGTGATCATATTTGGACAGAACACAGGAACTGGGGAAGCATAAGACATAGGGGTAAGATAATGCTAACATTAATTTACGGTCATAACGTGGTTGTAAACATCATGGAACATGTGAATGACACAGTCTTTTTATGTCTTTCCAGTGTAACATATGAACCATCTGAGCTGTCTGTCAAAAACTACTGTTTCATTATGTTTGAATCATTAAATAAATGTCACACGGCAGCAGCAGCAGGTATCAAAGCCTTTTGTTAGCCTTAAAACCTTATTAATGGAGCAGTAATTTACAAAAGGATCCAGTGGAGAAAAATAATACTGACTGAAGCCCCATTTGCACTGGTCTAGTAGAACCTCGGATGAGGAAAATTACTTTTTTAGTCAAATTTAGTGACACTTTATGCTCACTATCCTCCAGATCTGATAAGGCTCATTACTAATAATCTACTACAGGACAGATGTTCATGTTTTTGCCACACATAATGTCGTGTAAAATGTATGAATTTATGAGTGGGAGACATCTCTGGTCTCTTTGACAGTATTCCCCAGTTGTATTTATGTCTGTACTCCCATCTATGTAGTGGAGCTTCGTCGACTAACAGTCACACAGAGCCAAAGACAAACTCAGAGATCGAGCTGAATTTGAGCCGCGTAAAGTGTTTATTCATACACAAAATAAAGTTTGAGTTGACATCTGCAGAAACAACTGACTTTTTTCGCTCTGGGAGACCACTTTTATACCATCAAAAGTAGGTTGGGTTTAGCTACAAACCATACCCATTTTTTAATCATATTTTGAACATTAATCTAGTCACGTCGGAAACCCCCCTCTCAGCTTGTCCCTGATAGGGTGAGGTTTCTTTGGTGTCGGTCAGGATTGGTCAAACATATATAAATATGTAACTTTTTCCCGGAAAATGTAAGGTACTTCCCAGAATGTTCAAAAATTTCTACTCACGTGTACTTCTTTTGCACACCACCTTTTCCGGAACTTTCCATGAGCTCACATGTTCATTCTGCCCGCCCCGTTTTGTAACTTTGCATGAATTCGCATGTTCCTTCAATGGCTGCACGTTTTCGTTCTTTTTGTGGGTCTCCCAGGAAAAAAGTCAACCACTCTGTTACAACCGTCACATTGTACTGAAATTTAACTTTTGGCATGCAAATAAGTACTTTTTTGAATATAAAATGAATACTCTTGATCATGTGTATATAAAATGAATACTTTTTATTATATGGATATAAAATTAATACTTCGATTATAAAACTAATTTTTTTACACCACAATATGCGATTTTGCTGCTTTCTGGGGAATTTAAGTTTGCTTTTTTGGTTAATGTCAATGCTATATCATAAGACAAGCCACATGAATTGGGACCCAAAGTACTTCGATGAACTCTATTTCCATTTCAATGCAAACTCCATGGTTTTTTAGGCCACAGGCCTATTTTCAGCAGAATTAATACAGAGGAAACAAGTAAAACGCTATAAACAGATGCAACAGCTTTGTTTCCGAAGTATTCCCCATGCCGTCAGCAGCTGTAACCGTCTCTGCTGCATGGACTTTGCGCATCTTTTTACAACTATCAACCGCAAACCGCAGAAATGCAATCTATAACACACTGAAACGGCATGAAACGGTCGATGAAATGGTTAAGTCGTTTACGAAAAAAATACATACATACGTTGTGTGTTTCTTTCGTAACACTGTTGTACTTTTTTGCGGAGTTTACCTCCATCTTGCCAATGATTCAAACTGAATTATGAGAGATTTCTAGAGGGGCTGGGTAAGGGGGAGGGGCCAAGGGTTGAATTGGGATTGGGCCTCACTTTTAATACTTGAGTACCCTTAATTGTAGATTTCTTGATCTACTTAAGTACAGTAAATACTAGACACTTAAAGTCTTTAACTTGAGTAGCTTTTCAGATGGTGACTTGAACTTCTACCAAAGTCATTTTTTTGGTCGAGTACCTGTACTTCTGCTCAAGTGGGACTTTCCAGTACTTTATACAACAGTGTTTGAGTGGGGTTTAAGTTTTATGTGCGAATTCAGGAGGTTTGTGTCACGGCAAAGCCTGGATATTCACTCAAAGAGCCACTTAAATCTCTCAGAAAACGACAATCTCAAAAGGTGATGAGATGGATGACATGATGACAGCTACTCTGAGGAACATTTTCCTATCGTTCAACAGTTATCTGTAAATGGTGAGCCTGCCCTGGACTCCAGAACTGGGGAATAACGTCTGTCAGTTTGAGTAAAAAACAGACTTTACTTATCCTGTGCGAATACGCCATTTGAAACATGTGTCGAGGTTCATTTCCATGTCATCAGAGGTCTACGTGTTCTACCAGTCCCATGTGAATGAGGGTAAATTTGCACAAGATTAAGATTAAGATCAGACCTCCTCCCCAGGTGGTACTACTCGAATAGGAGTTTAACCCATAAAGACCCAGTGCTGCTTTTGTGGCAGTTCCCAAATGAATTTTTCTCTGTTTCCACTTTTAACTGATTTATCACCAATATTTTAAATATAATATTTCCTCTGTATTTTGCATTTTTTGGTGTAAATCGTGTATTTTGCTATATTTAATTCACAGATCATGTAGGTGTTCATGAGAACTCAGAGTATATATCAAAGCACAGAAAAATGAAGAAAAAGTTACTTTTTCAGCAAAGATATCACTAACTGAATGTAAAAGCAAGTGTCTCCATCCACTGTCATTGATCCAACTCCATTACTGGGAAACCACCATTTAATATAAATCATTAAGTTCTATGTTTTTCTTTTTTATATTTAACCCATAAAGACCCAGTGTTATTACTATGGCAGTTCCAAAATATTTTTTCTCTATATTTAACTTTTCTTTAGTGATTTATCACAATTTATTATGACATTATTCTCTGTATTCTGCCTTTTTTCAGTGAACATCAGGTATTTTTCCTATAATTAATTCACTGATCATGTAGGTGTTCATAAAAACTCAGTTTAAGGTTGAGGGTTATTAAATCAAAAACAGAGAAAACTGATGAAAAAGTGACTTTTTCAGCAAAGATAACATTAACTGAACATAAACTGTGTCCACCCACTGTCATTGATCCAACTCCATGGGTTTTACTGGCGAATCAATGTTGTAGAAGATGACAGTGTTTCCATGGTAACTACGGAGCCTCTGAAGGTCCAAATGGGTCATATCTGATGACCATGAAAAGATGACAAACTGTATTTTACACCAATTATTTACGTGTATTGATAGGATTAATGGATCAACAGGTATTAAACTGTTTATATCAGTAGATGGTTTGTGTCATCTGTGACTGTTTGGGTTTTTATGGGTTAATATTTTTTGAGACAAGTCCATGGGAGTCAGACTTCTTTGAAAAAAGAAGCTCTAGGTCAGAATACCATGGCTGTTTGTTTTTGAGCAGAACACAGGAGACATCTCCAAAACAAAACAAAACAAAAACACACAGAAGACAGTGGCTTTTTCTCAATACGAGTTCTTGTCTGTTCTTCCGTTCTTGTGAAATGCCATCAGTCGCAGCCCAAGTACTGTTCCAGTTTCAAATTTGTATAAACCAAGAATGCATGAAATACCTGGATGTTGTCCTTGTCTGCTAGCTTAAACCAAGGATGCACTGGTTGGTGTCTCGTCTAGACTTGGCTGGGAAGTAATTCCCAAGATGCAATTTGTGCCGGTCCGGTTGTGAGTCAGGTGGTTGTGTCCGTCTGATCCAACAAAACTTATTACAGTTTTGAAAAATATACAAAATGTTTAAATGACATGTAACTACAAGTGCAAATGTATTGAAATCAAATCAGTAGTCGCTTTTCCATTGGACATCTGCGCAAAACTTTACCGATCTTTACTAAATATCGAAAAAACAGAAGTCCGTAATGTCGGTTTTTCCAGTAAATCACAAATGCCATGATTTGTTTACATTTATTATCGCAAGATGACATGAGAAGTCATTCCATAAACATGGCGACGAACCAAGTTTCTTTTAAAACTCATCTTTGCTTCTTGCAACGTCCATCAACATTGTTTTTTTTTTTTTATTATTTTTATTCATGTGACTCTAGTTGCGGAAAAAGGTCTTTCCATTGCAGTTTTGCGTGATACACCAGTTGTGCTACCCCTGAAAAACCACCTCTTGCCAGCACAAAAACTTTTAAGTGAAAAACGAGAGTTTTGATGATATTGTCGTTTTTCCATTTGGTAAATTTTTATTCACAAGTTATCTTCAATGGTCAATAGAAAAGTGGCTAGTGACACTGGGTACGGTTACATGATGTTTTTTAAATCCGATTTATTTTTCCAGAAAAAATTAATCCAGAACTAAAGTTCTTTGTCTTCTGTTTACATGGAAATGTTAAACCTGAATAAAGGTTTACATGAGAAATGTTTATTCGGTTCTGGCAGCTCTTCTGTTAGCTTAGCTTAGCATAGTCACTGCATTCCCATGGTCACACATAGCCAGTTTTTTAAAGGTGATTTGTAGTCTTTTGTAAGCGATTTTCTGAAATCCAATTCTCCCTAATTATTTCTTTAGATCTGCAACTTACTGCACTCATACAATCTTGGGACTGTTGTGTTGACGGAAGTTGGAAAATGTTTTTGTTGGAAGGGATGCATGCACTAAATTAGCTTTGCTTTACCGTTTTAGCTTTGTATTAGTTTTTATTTCCCCAGATTTTATTACTGCAGTAAGTCACATCGCCATGATTTGAGCCTCAATTTGTGATCATATCGACCCCACCGGACTAAAGGAATGATTAGGGAGACTTGAATTTCACAAAATCACTCATAAAATACTACAAATCACCTATAAAAGCCTGGCTACGTCTGACCATAGGAATGAAGCGATTATGCTAAACTAGGCTAAGCTAAGCTAACGGAAGGGCTGCGAGAACAAGTCAGTCGGTGCACTGCAGTGCAAACCGATTTACCCACTTATCGAACTCATTAGTGCATGACAAATGAATGAATAAAAAACAAGTGATGAACTCTTCCTTCAGGGTTTTCCAGGCTGGTAGATCCCATCAGAATAGCCCACTGGAACGGTTTGGGTTGACTAGACTGCAGTGCATATTCTTCCGCCAGCGCAGAATGTGTGCGTCATCGTGACAGGACAAGACAACGAGCATGTGCAGAATGGAAGGAATAAAGTCCAAACTGAATAAAGGGTTTACATGTCCGAAGAATAGTTTACACCGAATTCAAAAGCGGATTAAACCAGTGACTTTATTCGGGTTTAAATTTAATCCGAACTTTTCTTTTCCAACTGAAATAAGGTGTTTACACGGGCATCTGAAATAGGATCAAACCTTTAATCAGTTTAAACCAGAATAAAAGTTGTCATGTCAACGCTTGGATTGCGGTGATTTGAGGGAAATATGTCAGGGAGCAGATGGCAGAAATACAGCAGAGACAGGGAGGAAAGTTTACAAGTACGCAGCTGTTCCAATTACAGATAGACTTGCGTTCTTAGGAAGTCCGTTCTCTGGTACCGTTCTTACCAAGATCGTACTCTACGTTCTTGATGTTGAGAAACGGCCGGTGTAACCACTGATAATCCTTTGCCTTCCAAGAGCTACAACCCCCTGAAGATTACACCGTCGACACACAACCTTCCTCTGGGGATCGCAATGAACTCATTTTAATTCATCCCCCAATATCAGTAGGTACACCAAAAAAAAAACAAAAAACAACACAAACAATTTAACACCACAGTTAGAGGGTAGCGGCTGTAGTCAGCGGCTGATTCTAACACAATGAAGGCATATTCTGTCTGAGGAAGAGAAAAGGCACAGAGTGGGAGAGATAAGGAACCGTTCTGTGAGTGGGTACGAGTGGGGAAGAGGGTGCCTCAGAGTGGTGGTGAGCTGTCAACTCAGTATTATGCAAATGCAAAGCAGCTGGTTCATGAAAGGGTCAACCCAACAGGAAGTCAGTGCAGCAGCAGCCAATCAAAACGGCCAGTGGCTGTCAGCGCAGAGACAACCGGTCCCCCCCGAGACAAGGTTTTTACAAAGACGAGCTATAATCTGAAAAGTTTGCTTTGGGCTCTTCACTGAGTGACACTAGAGTTTTGGAAGGTAAATCCATTTCTACAGGGTGGGGAAGCAAAATTTACAATGAATATTTAGTTGTTTTTTCTCAGCAGGCACTACGTCAATTGTTTTGAAACCAAACATATATTGATGTCATAATCATACCTAACACTATTATCCATACCTTTTCAGAAACTTTTGCCCATATGAGTAATCAGGAAAGCAAACGTCAAAGAGTGTGTGATTTGCTGAATGCACTCGTCACACCAAAGGAGATTTCAAAAATAGTTGGAGTGTCCATAAAGACTGTTTATAATGGAAAGAAGAGAATGACTATGAGCAAAACTATTACGAGAAAGTCTGGAAGTGGAGGAAGCAACAAAAAACGTACCAAAGCTTTTATTAAAGCTCTCAAATCTAAAAATCCTAAAGGATCCAACCAAATCCATGAGAAACATGGCAAATGAACTTGAGGTAGACAACAAGACCGTTAGAAATGCAGTAAAATATGATTTGAAGTTAAATTCTTACACAAGAACACCAAAACACTTGTTGACAACAGCTATGAAGGAAAAGAGATTGGAAAGGTGCAAGAAAATTATTACGTGGTTCAAGAAAAAGTCCTCCATTGTAACGATCTTTTCAGATGAAAAGATCTTCACTGTCGATGCTGTTCTGAACTGCAGAAATGACAGATTTATCGCAAAATCAAAAGCTGAGGTTAAGGGGACATTCAGAACAAAACATCCTGCTCAAGTTATGGCTTTTGGTGTTGTGGCTTCCGATGGAAAGAAAATGCCTGTAAAATTCTACAAAGCGGATGAAAAAATCAGTGTTAATACTTACTACAAGACTCTGAGATACCAGGTATTGCCATGGTTTAAAGCAAACTACCCAGATGGAAATTACGTATGGACATAGGACGGTGCTCCAGCCCACACAGCTAGAAAAATACAGGATTTCTGCAAATCCATCTTTAGCAATTTTTGGGAATCATGTTTATGGCCGCCTTCTAGCCCAGATCTAAACCCTCTGGATTCTGCTATTTGGGGCGTTTTAGAACATGCTACCAATAGAACATCACACAGCAATGTTGACTTTCTTAAAGATACTATTAAAGAAGAATGGGAGAAGTTGTCACCCGAATATTTGAGGAACACTTGCGCAAGTTTCAGGAAGTGTGTGAAGGCAGTTATTGAGAAAGAAGGAGGACACATAGAATAAAAACATTTTCTATTATGTCAATTTTCTTGTGGCAAATAAATTCTCATGACTTTCAATAAACTAATTGGTCATACACTGTCTTTCAATCCCTGCCTCAAAATATTGTAAATTTTGCTTCCCCACCCTGTAGAAGACGAGCTAACCTGTGCAATGTTAAGGTAATTGGATCGTGTTTTACACAGATTATTATACGTTGAACTATGGTCGTGTCTACTGCTGTTTTATTCCATTATGCACCTCCTCACCTTTCAGCACCGTTACTGCATTACTCTTATTGTAAACAGGTGTGATTTCTTTATTTTATATTTTATACTCTATGATCGTTTATCTTTTCTACCACTCTATTTATTCTTATTGTAGTTTTCCCTCTTTTTTAATTGGATGGCATTTAAATAGAATTGGGAGTATCTCAATGTTCTGCATGTCCTGTTTATTTAGTGAATTGAAAATAATAATAATTGAAAGAAAAAAAAAAGAATAGAATAGCTGTTGCCAAGTGGCCTCTGTGTGTGTGTGTGTGTGTGTGTGTGTGTGTGTGTCTGGGGATTCACACAAAATCCGTACAGAGCTGACTGCTGCAGTTTGTCACACTTATGTATTTTTTGTCAAGGAACAGACTAGTGAAAACGGCAAGTTGATAGGACCAATATTTTGGGAGATATTTGTAATTTTCAAATAAAATAGCCCTACAATCATGTTGCTATGGCCAGAGCACTTTGGCGGTGACCGCTGGACAAATGCAGTACAGCATGCACAAATACACAACAGCATAAAAACTACCACACCTAGAACCCAACAACTCAAGTCATTGCAGCAATATTAACAAAACACCAGTACTTTAGAAAATAAGAATAGAGTGAATATAAAATGACAAAAACTAAAAATAACATAAGAAAATATAATTCAAAAATTACAATTTAACAAACATAAAAATAGAGCTCAGTAGAATAAAACATTTTAAAAACATAATACTGAAAAAACAGTATACAGTTTTTCTAATTGTATTTATTTATTTGGTATTTTCACATTACCATAGGGGGGCAAGTGCTATTTTTTATTGTTGCTGTGATTGTTTTTGCTATTTGTTATTTATTTTTCAATATTACATTATGTATTTCCATTAAAATCACTACGTATACCTGAAAGAAAAATATGAATATGAAAATGAACATGAAAAAAAATGAATAGGCGCAATTTACAGTAGTAACAGTATGTGTATCTATGAACAGTATGTATCTCTATTAACAGTACGTATAACTATGAATAACAGTAGATACATATATGTGTGTGTGTGTGTGTGTGTGTATGTATGTTTGTGTGAGATACATACTGTATCACACACACACACACACACACACACACACATATATATATATATATATATATATATATATATATACAGGGTGGGGAAGCAAAATTTACAATATTTTGAGGCAGGGATTGAAAGACAGTGTATGACCAATTAGTTTATTGAAAGTCATGAGAATTTATTTGCCACAAGAAAATTGACATAATAGAAAATGTTTTTATTCTATGTGTCCTCCTTCTTTCTCAATAACTGCCTTCACACGCTTCCTGAAACTTGCACAAGTGTTCCTCAAATATTCGGGTGACAACTTCTCCCATTCTTCTTTAATAGTATCTTTAAGAAAGTCGACATTGCTGTGTGATGTTCTATTGGTAGCATGTTCTAAAACGCCCCAAATAGCAGAATCCAGAGGGTTTAGATCTGGGCTAGAAGGCGGCCATAAACATGATTCCCAAAAATTGCTAAAGTTGGATTTGCAGAAATCTTGTATTTTTATATTCTTTCTAGCTGTGTGGGCTGGAGCACCATCCTGTGTCCGTACATAATTTCCATCTGGGTAGTTTGCTTTAAACCATGGCAATACCTGGTATCTCAGAGTCTTGTAGTAAGTATTAACATTGATTTTTTCATCCGCTTTGTAGAATTTTACAGGCATTTTCTTTCCATCGGAAGCCACAACACCAAAAGCCATAACTTGAGCAGAATTTTTTGTTCTGAATGTCCCCTTAACCTCAGCTTTTGATTTTGCGATAAATCTGTCATTTCTGCGGTTCAGAACAGCATCGACAGCGAAGATCTTTTCATCTGAAAAGATTGTTACAATGGAGGACTTTTTCTTGAACCATGTAATAATTTTCTTGCACCTTTCCAATCTCTTTTCCTTCATAGCTGTTGTCAACAAGTGTTTTGGTGTTCTTGTGTAAGATTTTAACTTCAAATCCTATTTTACTGCATTTCTAACGGTCTTGTTGTCTACCTCAAGTTCAATTGCCATTTTTCTCATGGATTTGGTTGGATCCTTTAGGATTTTGGATTCGAGAGCTTTAATAAAAGCTTTGGTATGTTTTTTTGTTGCTTCCTCCACTTCCAGACTTTCTCGTAATAGTTTTGCTCATAGTCATTCTCTTCTTTCCATTATAAACAGTCTTTATGGACACTCCAACTATTTTTGAAATCTCCTTTGGTGTGACGAGTGCATTCAGCAAATCACACACTCTTTGACGTTTGCTTTCCTGATTACTCATATGGGCAAAAGTTTCTGAAAAGGTATGGATAATAGTGTTAGGTATGATTATGACATCAATATATGTTTGGTTTCAAAACAATTGACGTAGTGCCTGCTGAGAAAAAACAACTAAATATTCATTGTAAATTTTGCTTCCCCACCCTGTATATATATAAAACAGTATGTATCTCACAAAACCTTCTTGAAAAATTCAATTATTTAAACAAAAAAAAAAGAAAGAAACCCTATGTATCTCTATTAACAGTATGTATTTCCTATAAAAACAGTGTCCATACCTGGTGAATCTTTATAAATCTTTAAGTAAATTAGACTTTTCTTCCGTTCCATCACAGTGAAATAAAGAGGAAACCTTTTTTTGTTTTCCCAAAGTCAAATAGAGGTGCAAAAATCACCTTGTGTTCTGTACCCACTCATGACAACCATGTGACTGTGGATCAAAAACCACAGAGCTTCAGTGGACATTGAGATGGGATAGTTTTTCCTGTGCATTTAAAGGTATTTTGAACCTAATCCTGCGCTCAGATCCCATTTCCTCTATTGCCATGAGTTTCTCCTCTCCTTCTAGGACTTATATTTCAGATCAGAAACTCCTAAATGAGCCTGGTCTCGGAGGACCGTCCCATCTTAACCCCCTCTTTTCCCACTTTCTTCTTCAAGCGTGAACCCTTGGAATGTGACACCCTGGTTAACCCTTTCACCTCCAGTCCCCGGTGAATCCGCCGGTCCACTCTAGGATTCTTCAGAATAATGAAGGCTTCTCTGATCTGACTAATTGATCCACAACTGGGAATAGTCATGAATTCAGATTGACTTTACCCTGTCTTCTTTTTTTTCCCTTCTTTTTCTTCTTCATGTGCTTCGTTTTTCTTTCAGCTTTGTAGAGATATTCACTTTTATAACAGAGTGTGTATGCATGTGTGTGTGTATAATTGATTTAGTTAAGATTACCGGGGGATTCAACTCCCAACTGAGCATAAAATACAGCTGTTAATATTGTAAATTATTAAGTTTTATAGTTGTTGTTTTTTTATTTAACCCATAAAGACCCTTTTTCCTCTATATGTAAATTTTCTTAAGTTATTTATCACAATTTATTATGACATTATCCTCTGTGTTTTGCCTTTATTCAGTGAACATCAGGTATTTTTCCTATATTTAATTCACTAATTACATAGATGTTCATAAAAGTTCAGATTAAAGTTGAGGGATATTTTATTAAAATCTGATGACTTTTTTTTTTTTAGCAAAAAATATCATTAACTGAACATAAAACAAGTGTCTCCATCCACTGTCATTGATCCAACTCCATGGGTTTTACTAGTGAATCAATGTTGTAGAAGATGACGGTGTTTCCATGGTAACTACAGAGCCTCTGAACATCCAAATGGGTCATATCTGATCACCATGAAAACATATGCATGTGTATGTATAGTTGATTTAGTTAAGATTACCAGGGGATTCAACTCCCAACTGAGCACAAAATGCAGCTGTTAATATTGTAAATAATTAAGTTTTATGATTTTTTTTTTTTTTTTTTTTTTTTTTTTAACCCATAAAGACCCAGTGTTACTTTTATGGCAGTACCACAATATAATTTTTTTTTCTATATATTTAACTTTTTTTAAGTGATTTATCACACTTTATTATGACATTATCCTCTGTGTTTTACCTTTTTTTTTTTTTTGTTTTAGTGAACATCAGGTATTTTCCTATAATTAATTCATTGATCATGTAGATGTTCATAAAGTTCAGATTAAAGTTGAGGGATGTTTTATTAAAATTAGAGAAAACTGAAGAAAAAGTGACATAAAACAAGTGTGTTCATTCACTGTCATTGATCCAACTCCATGGGTTTTACTGGTGAATCAATGTTGTAGAAGATGACAGTGTTTCCATGGTAACTACAGAGCCTCTGAACATCCAAATGGGTCATATCTGATCACCATGAAAACATATGCATGTGTATGTATAGTTGATTTAGTTAAGATTACCAGGGGATTCAACTCCCAACTGAGCACAAAATGCAGCTGTTAATATTGTAAATAATTAAGTTTTATGATTTTTTTTTTTTTTTTTTTAACCCATAAAGACCCAGTGTTACTTTTATGGCAGTACCACAATATACTTTTTTTTCTATATATTTAACTTTTTTTAAGTGATTTATCACAATTTATTATGACATTATCCTCTGTGTTTTACCTTTTTTTTTTTTTTGTTTTAGTGAACATCAGGTATTTTCCTATAATTAATTCATTGATCATGTAGATGTTCATAAAAGTTCAGATTAAAGTTGAGGGATATTTTATTAAAATTAGAGAAAACTGAAGAAAAAGTGACATAAAACAAGTGTGTTCATTCACTGTCATTGATCCAACTCCATGGGTTTTACTGGTGAATCAATTGTTGTAGAAGATGACGGTGTTTCCATGGTAACTATGGAGCCTCTGAACGTCCAAATGGGTCATAACCTATGACCAACTGTGTTTTACACCCATTATTTACATGGATTGAGAGGTTTAGCGGTTCAGAAGTTATTAAATATTTGAAATCAGTTGATGGTTTTGGTCGTCTGTGGCTGTTTTGGCTCTTTATGGGTTAATATAATTTGATAAAAACTGCATTTTTCTTCAGACACATCTATAAAATAATCCAAATGCATTATCTGCTTTGTTTTTCAGAGTACATAAGGTTTCAACTTTGTTTTTGCCGATCTGGGGATTCATTAAAATTAGTTCATTCCGATCCCCAGAGGAAGGCTGTGTGCAGATCATGTAATCTCAGTAATTATCAGGAGGTTCAAACTCTTCGAGGGCAAAGAATCATCAGTGATTAAACTGTCTAGATGCAGCATTCAAAGAAGTCTGGCTCTCATAGACTTTTTTCTAGAAATACTGAACCCCTGTTGGTGTAGGATATCTATTACTGTGATTTAAATCGGTGGTAGTTTGTGTAATTGCGCAGGTCATCTGTAATTTATAGAGTAAAAATTCCATCACAAATGACTAACTCTATGGCTACGTTCAGACTGCAGGCGAATGTGGTCCAAATCAGATTTTTTTTTTGCCCATATGTGACCTGTATCCGATCTGCTAAAGCTGTGTATGACGTTCATCACCAATTTTTCATAAAATCTGCAAAACTTGAGTGATAGCCTAAGTATCACAAATCTGTTTTTCTTCGATTATGCACCTGAATCACTCCCCTCACGGTGAACAACTTCAAAGTGTATTCCACCACAAACAAACCAAAACCTAAACAAAACCATCACTTGCGTTTTTTCGGAATTCCACGCAGCCACAGTAACATGTAAATGCCTTCATTGCCTCTTGCTACTGCAGCTGCGTGGAATTCCGAAAAAACCCAAGTGACTGTTACGTTTAGGTTTCGGTTTGGTACGGGTCATTCGGAAATTCGGATAAACAATAACCTGGAGGGGGCGGGGCTTGAAGTGGCTCATGTGCATTTAAAGGGCCAGCGCTCCAAACCACCTTTCTGGTGTCATTACTCAGGAATAGGGTTGAAGATGGACCTGGAGTTGAATTAATGCAGAATTCAGACCCAAGCAGAGCATTTACAGCAGTGGTTCCCTACCTTTTTTGACTCATGACCCCATTTTAACATCACAAATTTCTGGTGACTCCGGACATTTAAAACAGGGACTTTTTTTTTGTTGCTAAAATTAATTTGTTTTTGATCATGTAATAGTTTGCTGTACTATTTTGCAAATAAACGTTAATTTTAGATGACATTTAGTCTATATAATGTATATTATTATGGACGGAGGCAGAAAAGCCAGGTGTAGATTACTGCATGAAGTGAGAATTTGATTTTCCTTGGTCAGGATATGTACAGTCAGTCCAGCTTGGATTTACAAGGCTGACAATTAATACTGAACAAACAAGAACTGAAACTATGAATTACACTGGGTTACAAAAAAATGTTTTTTGCAAGTTGTCTAGGTTTTTTCAACTGAATTAGGACCATTTTGCACCGCTAAATCCAAAACTGACATCTGTTTTTCTTAATCAGGTCAGTTTTTTTGCTAATTTGATTTTGAAAAATTTGATCGTCTCACAAAATATAATAATTAATACCAAAATAAGATTGGGAAGCACACTTTATGAAACTTGTGACTTGATTCCTGTTAGGTACAATGGTGTATTCACCGCAGATGTAGCAGAATATGTCAGGCTTATTTTTGCAAGATCTTCTAGTCGAAGCCATTTCATTCACCTGTAATAAAAAAAAAAAAAAAAAAAAAAAACATTAATCATAAATTGGCAAAAGTAAAATCTTCAGAACTCGTTTATTGCAAGAAATATGAAAGAATTTTGTATCATATGATGTGAAAATGCCCATAAATGTAAGCAAAAATGTTAAAAAGCCAATATGTTGCATAGTTCAGAAAGTTGACCTGATTGAGCAAAATGAATGTGATTTTTGGATTCAGCACACCAAAATTATCCTAAATCAGCTCAAAAAACTTAAACAATAAATGTGTTGTTGACTAGTGTTGTGAAAGAGCTGCAGCATCTGAAACCGACCACAATGAACATTTGACAGATGAACAGAACCACAGTGCTTCAGTTTCAGACTCACAGTTTGTCATGTCTTTTATGGATTGGGATTGTCTCTGTCAGCTCACCATATATTTTTTATTAGTACGTTTTTATTTCTATTTTTATCAATTACTAGAAATTTCAGGCGACCCCATTTGAATTCCAGGCGACCTCATGTGGGGTCCCGACCCCAGGGTTAAAAAACACTGCTCTAGCTACAAGTAGTACTTTGTGTGTAGAAACATCACTTTTACTTTGCAGAAAACTGTAATGGAAACCCAGCTGGTGACAGTGCATGCATATGTTGTTTTTATCATTCGACCACTCTCTGAAGTCAGTGTAAACTCATTGCCTGTCTTCATCCTCTGATTGGCTCACAATAACAAAATAAACGGTCACAGAAAAAAATTATGGTAACACTTTACTTGAAGGTCTAGTTTATAATGCATTAAGCGCACATTCATAAGACATTATAATGCATTTATAATGCATTTTAAAAGTCATTACAACAGTTTATGATCATGTACAACAACTTATACCAAGGTTAATAAAGTATTATAAGTGTAGGCATAATGTATTATAAATTCAGCTTTCATAATGTTTTATACATCCATACCAAAACAATGTGAAGGAATTTATTTTTTTAGGTGGAGAACTTTTGTTAGGTTTTGTCACTGGTCCCTATACCCATCTATTTTAGAGATTTCATATTTATTAAAAAAAAAAAGTATGTGTTTGAATTAACAAAGATTTAGAGCTGCCTAATTATTTTTTATTTATGTATAAAGCAACATGTAACACTTCTATTTACTGTCTCTGTTCTTTTAATGTTTTGTTTTTGCAAAATAAAGAGTTATTAAGAACACTTTGATGTATAATTTTTTGATATACACTTTCCTTAGAGCCAGCAGATACCGCTCATACGTCATCATACTTGTGTTATAATATCATACAACTGATAATGTGTTACGTAACCCAGGACATGAGATTCTTCCTACAAACCCTTGTCACTTTGGTATGGATGTATAAAACATTATGAAAGCTGAATTTATAATACATTATGCCTACACTTATAATACTTTATTAATCTTGGTATAAGTTGTTTTACATGACCATAAACTGTTGTAATGACTTTTATAATGCATTATAATGTCTTATGAATGTGCGCTTAATGCATTATAAACTAGACCTTCAAGTAAAGTTTTACCAAAATGATTAGACCACCCCTTGTTTTCTTCAATTTCTTGTTCATTTTAATGCCTGGTACAACTAAAGGTACATTTGTTTGGACAAATATAATGATAACAACAAAACTAGTCTAATTTCAGAGCTGATATCTATCCATTTTCCATGTTTTCTTGATAATATCCAAAATCACTTCAGTTCTTACATTAATATCTATGACATTGTACTGACAAAAACAGTGCTTTTAGGCATTCCATGTTTTCTTTTCTGTCTGTTTTAGTCACATGATACACACAGGAGTTATTACTGGATTGCATAATCATTGTTTGTGATGACTTTTCATGGTCTAATAATTTTTTCCACAACTATATTTTTCCTATTCCTTTAGTTCCAGCAAAAAAAATTAAATAAAATCCCAGTTCCTCTAATAACATTCTTATCTTAATAAACCCACCACCACTGCTCCCAGTACGAGGCTCCACTGTCGTTTTCATTTGCTTATTCGCTTAATTGTTTTTTTCACATTTAGTCAACTCATAGTTAAAGACAAATAATCATCGGCGTGTGTAAAGAGATGAGTGGGCACTGACTAACACACCCTGATGATAATTAGAAGGGATTATGTTAATAAGATATGTATCCATTAAATTAAGCTGCCCTAGCATGGGTTAAATAGACCAGTCACCATGTAATTAGTATTGATGAGTGTCTCTGTTACTCGCACACTGAACAACACCAGCCCCAGTTTGTGGATGCAGCAAAAGCCTCTTTCAGCTACCCGAAAAGTCTGCATTATTATATATTTTTGCATGTTTTTCATTGTTGAATATCTGTTAATTCCTCCTCTGACTTCTATGAACAGATGATGCCATGTAGTATGTATGTTGAACAAAGATTTTACAATAATTATTAGACTTAGCTGTGGTTTTGTACTGGATTAATTGAACCCTTTTTACTCTTCTTTTTTTTTTTTTATATTTTGACGTCTCTGTAACTCTGTTTCTGCTTTTTAAGTATATATTATTAGAAACAAAGACAGTCTTTCGCTTTGTGATTTAGAAACAGTTAATGTTGAAAGAACAGGATATCAAAAGCCACTTATCCTGCATTTCTACAGAGAACTATGAGGTTAGATTAGATTGAATTTTATTAACCCTATAAAGCACAGGTGTCAAACATGCGGCCCAGGGGCCAAAACCGGCCCGCCATAGGGTCCGATCTGGCCCCTGGGATGAATTTGTGAAATACAAAAATTACACTGAAGACATTAATAACACTGGGTTACAAAAAAATGTTTTTTGCAAGTTGTCTAGTTTTTTCAACTGAATTAGGAGCATTTTGCACCGCTAAATCCAAAAATGACATCTGTTTTTTTCAATCAGGTCAGGTTTTTTTTGCTAATTTGATTTTGAAAAATTTGATCTTCTCATAAAATTGATTACATTTTTGTGACTTTATCAGTTGATTTTTTTTATATAGTTCTCACCCAAAATAGGTTTTAAGAGAAAAAAAAAATCATTTTCTAACAGGATTCCTGTTAGGTACAATGGTGTATTCACCGCAGATGTAGCAGAATACGTCAGGCTTATTTTTGCAAGATCTTGTAGTCGAAGCCATTTCATTCACCTGTAATATTAAAAAAAAAAACATTAATCATAAATTGGCAAAAGTAAAATCTTCAGAACTCGTTTATTGCAAGAAATATGAAAGAATTTTGTATCATATGATGTGAAAATGCCCATAAATGTAAGCAAAAATGTTAAAAAGCCAATATGTAGCATAGTTCAGAAAGTTGACCTGATTGAGCAAAATTAATGGGATTTTTGGATTCGGCACACCAAAATTATCCTAAATCAGCTCAAAAAACTTAAACAATAAATTTGTTGTTGACCAGTGTAATCAAGGATGTTAAAATCATTTTAGGTCAATTCAATCTAAAGTGGATCCGACTAGTAAAATATTTTTATAATAACCTATAAATAATGAAAACTGCAAATTTTCCTTTTTGTTTTAATATAAAAAAAAGTAAAATTAGTTACATTTACAGACTATTCTTTTACAAAAAATATGAATATCCTGAACAAATATGAACAATAGGAAATTTCTTAAGAGAATTAACAAGATTCTGCCTGTTACTAAATCTGTAAGTTCTGATGCACATGTATAACTGATCAACTTAGATGTAATATTGTTAACATTGCACTTTTTTTCTGAAGAATTTTCAGGTTTTTCATATTTGTTCATGTTATGTTCAAGTACGGTTCGTAGATGTAAACATTTTCATAATGGAATTTTACTTTTTTCACTCAAAAACATCGAGAAAACTCTGGAGTTGACATGATTTATCAGTTCTTATCCTATTATTTATATCATTTTACTGGTCCGGCCCACTTTAGATCATATTAGGCTGAATGTGGCCCCTGAACTAAAATGAGTTTGACACCCCTGCTGTACAGCCTGAACCATTCAATCACTGACAGAAAATTCCTGTTCTTTGAAACTGGAGCCTTTATTGGTCCTTCTGAACAACCCCAAACATTTTTTTTTTTCAAATATCAATTTCCATGTATGAGTTTCACTTTTGGATCATATTAGATACATCGGGTCTCAGTGCTCAAATATTACTATTTTTGAACAAACAAAAACACAATATAACACAAACATGTCTATCAAATTGGTATTTCCTTTTCAGAATTGACAAAGTTCTGCCTTCTTCCTCATTAACCCTTTCATGCATATTGGTCACTACAGTGGTCAACTATTCTCTTGTATATTCATGGATTTTGTTGTTTTACTTGTATATCAACCAACACAGTGGACACTTATTGGTCAAAACACAGTAATATCCTGTCAGAGAGCTCCTTGTTTCTGATAATCCCTTATGGTCCAACTAAAGCAAAAATTAATTTAAAAGTAAAAATGTGGGTCATTTAGCAACACTAATCTGTCAAATTGTCTCTAAAGTGTCCCGTCAGAGAGATTTTGAATACTGTGTTTTGACCTTTATGCATCATCCCATACACTGTAATTCATAGCATTACTGTACCTTTCCTGTTCTTGATAAACCTGATCTGCAGTAAAATATTTGAGTGTAAATTAATTGCTAATTGTTATTAGACTGTAATTAACCCTTTCATGCATGAATTATGAGAACATTATTGAAGATTTTTTTTTTTCCTGAGTCTTTTTATTCCTTTTTACACATGGAAAATAAATAAATAAATAAAAATTATGAACCTATTTTTCATGGAGTGACAGAAATGTCCACTCAGCTGGACACCATTTGTTCAATTTTAGAAGCAAAGAAACATGTATTTACTGATATACTGTGTGAAAATTATGAAAACATGTTTAATGCTGCTATTCTGATGTTTTCTCACATTTTAACAGCCTTTTTATTTAAAAAAAAAAAAATGAAATTGTTAATTACGGTCTGATAACAATTAGCAGTTGTTTTTTTTTTAAATTTCAATGTCAAACGTGTAACTGCAGATCAGGTTTATCTAGAACAGCGAATTTACAGTAATTGTATGAATTACAGTGTATGGGATGATGCATAAGTGTCCTCTGTGTTTGCTGATATGGAAGTAAAACAACAAAATCTATAAATATACAAGAGAATACCTTTGAACAGCTGTCCACTGTAGTGACCACTATGCATGAAAGGGTTAACACATTTTTTAAAAACAAAAAGTTGTTTTTTTTGTTGCATATTATCCGAGTGAGTAATAAGTAGGATTATACTATGTTAAAAATGTGAGAAAATATCAGATTAGTAGCATTCAAAAAATTATTTTCAGAGTTTCAGTCAGTAAATGCATGTTTTTTGCTTCAAAAATTAAATGCATGGTGTCCAGCTGAGTGGACATTTTTGTAACTCCAATGAAAAATAGATTTATAAAAAAAAAAATTGCAATTCCATTGTTTTTTTTTATGCCTAAAGAGGAATAAAAACACTGAGGAAAAAAATCTTGAATAAGTTTGTCAGAATTCATGCACGAAAGGGTTAATGACAGTCTTGTAGTGTCACTGGAAAGGCCTTTGGTGAATGAATTCCTCCCCCTGGTGGATTATATGTGTATTGCATGTATCTAATTGTATACATCAGGTTTTTCAAATGATAAGTATCGCACTGATCTTGTAGAAGGCTTCAAAACTCATGTATCAAGTAGAAAAGCACTCGGAGAGCCCCCCCCCGATCACCACCAAATTTTAATCATTTGTTCTAGGGATGCACCGATACCACTTTTTTCCAGACTGAGTACGAGTACTTACATTTGAATACTTGCCGATACCGAGTACCGATACGAGTACTTAATAATCCCATTCCAATTGTTAGTTCCTTTTGTAAATGTGCTTTATTGTCGTTGTCATTAGTCTGACTGGAACAAAGTGCTGCTACTGACATTTAATGTGTTGGAATGAGCGTTTCCAATTAATCCACCAGGGGGCGCCGCTCTGAATTAACCATACTGGACAAATACCACCAAGAAGAGTAAAGTTTTTTGAGAATAAGAAGAAGAAAGTCAGTAATAACAAACATGGAGACGACAGAGGTAACACTAATGTGATACTAATATTGTAGCGTTTTCACTGGTAAGGTTTAACAGCTTAGCTTCAGCAGGAAGAGAAAAGAGAAATGAACGATAAGTTTCATTTTCACTTCTGTTGGCGGCAGTCCGCACCGCTCCGTACACCCGCTGGTATTCTCCATCTGGGTACGCATCCGCGAGCACCTGGAAAACAGATGGAATGTACGCAGAGGACGGACAGAACGCTGCGTCCGTATCTGTCTGTGTCTGTAACGTTACTGTCAGTCTGCGTTACTTTTATCACCGTCTTTTATTTTGAAAAATCTCCACACTCTTCACACTCCACACACATTATTCCACCACTGCGTACCTGCTGCACTGAACTGTGAATGTCAAACGGACGTAACTGGTATCGGTGCATTTGTATCGGATATCTTTTATGAATATGAGTACACACACTGAGTATCGGACCCGATACCGATGCATCCCTAATTTGTTCCTTGTGCCAGTATCAACATTTCCTGAAATTTTCATCCAAATCCTTCCATAGCTTTTTGAGTTATCTTGCACACGGACAGACAGACAGACAGACAAACCAACGCTGGCAAAAACATAACCTCCTTGGCGGAGGTAAATATGATACGTTTGGTGTTAAAGGGTTAAACTGACAAAAATCACTTGTGGAAGTTGTGCGTACTTCAAAAAGGATCAAAAAATGACTTGTCTTTTGCAGTTGACTGTAATATAGTTGTTGTTTTTTCTGAAATAAGGACTCGTGGGTCTCATGTGGACTTGGTCTCTATGTGAACACCTGATACTGGTGTCTCTCTCTTTAGTTCACTAACTTGTACCGACACATCTGCACTGACAGAAACACACAGTATCTAACTGAAAGCAGTGTGTTCGGAAACACTGATAGAGCCAGAAGAAAAATGTCATGCACATTCCATGTCATCATGTCTGGTTTGAGCACGAGGAACACAACCTGTTTTCATACGCTGTCACAGATAAAGACGTATGATGCTTATTTATAAAGATATAAAGACGAGCACAGACAATCCAGGTGGGACATATGTATGCATATAACACCATTACACATCAGCACATGCAGATGGAAACACAAAGAGACTCATTCCAAATATTGAGTCGGATCTAAAAACGGAAATAACAAGCCACGTACCACAGGGATGCACACACTGACACATGAGATAATGAGAGCTAAGACAGGATAGGAGAATGAGTGCATGCGTGGGAGGCAGCTGATGTGGGATGGATATGTAAAATGAAACGACGTCGAAAAATAAAATAGAATAAAATGAGGACGAAACCAGATAAAAAAAGAAGTTCAGCAAAATCTATTTCTGAAATATGCTACAGTACGTGGAAAAAGAGGATATGCTGATAGACATGAAAGGCGGCAACTATTGTATAGACGTGTTTAAAATTGCATGACGGGGCTGTGGAGGATTTCAAAAGAATTCAAATGCAGGGTTCAGCCAGAGTTGAAATTAGAATACTGCGCCACTGCTCGTCTCTGCTCCTCTGCTCAGTGAAATACAGAGAAGGAAAGCGCTGCCTCCTTTTTTTATCTGTTATGATGAGACTTAGCCTCTTTTCAGGTAGTGGTTTGGGCGTATTTTTGTAAAGCCTATCATCTTGTTCCTCATATTTGCATTTGGCTTTATCTTTGGGAGTCCGTGTAGCTTTCAAACACCGATCAGGAAGAGGTTCAGGGTTTTTGTTCGACAGCACCGGGACATGTTATTTATGGTCTTCAGTGTTAAATCTAGAAGATATATATATATATATATATATATATATATATATATATATATATATATATATATACATATCAGTGGTGGCTGCTCATCTTTCAGACAGGGGAAGCTCATTGTCAGCTTACATAAAAAAAAAAAAAAAAAAAAAAAATTGTCAAGTTATTTAAACATAAATTCGGCCCTCCGTATCTTTCTAAGAAAATGCTCAGTGACCTTATCGTACCAAGTAGGCGTCTTTTCCAGGGACTGGACCAGTGTCCTCTCAATGGCCAGCAGAGCTAGGCTGCTTAGACTAACCTTGGCCCATTGTGTTGTGGGTGTAAGACTTCAGCCTTTTTAAACAAGAGATGCTCCTTTCACTCCGACCTAGCCGACAGTTTGATTGATTTAACTATCTACAAAACGACATTAAACTCGAACAAGAAATGATTAAACTAGAAGCACTCGGAGAGCGCAGACCTCCGCCAAGGCTGATCAGTGCCCCCCCACCATGGGCCCCCCCACCCCCGATCACCACCAAAATTTAATCATTTCTTCCTTATCCCATTTCCAACAAACCCTGAAAATTTCATTCAAATCTGTCCATAACTTTTTGAGTTATGTTGCACACTAACGGACAGACAAACAAACAAACAAACAAACAGACAAACAGACAAACAAACCCTGGCAAAAACATAACCTCCTTGGCGGAGGTAATTATGTAACTGAAACAAGAAAACACTGAAATTATGTTAAATTGAAACAAGGAAGTACAATGAGTGTGTTTTATTCACAATGCAAGAAATGAACGAGTCATTTCGTAGTGGTTTCTCTCTCTCTTTCACAGCAGAATGTGCGACGGTATTAAACTGAACTGTGTCAGTGAAGGAGCAGATCTGAAAATAGCTGTCAATCAAACGGATTCAGCCTTTCGACTGATCCTCCAATCAGCACGTGGGATTCTGGCGTCCAGCCCGGCCGAGCTCCGCCCACAGCTCCATTCACCCCCAGAGACGCCCGGCCTCTGGGGGCGGGACAACATCATGACATTTATCCAATTACCGTCCAGTTTTGAGGCAATGAAACAAACTGTTCCACTCAGTCCCATTGAAGCCCAGAGACGCCCGCAGTCTACGGACAAATGCACTGAGCAGAGATCGAATGAGAAAACAGCGCAATGGGAATGTATGAGAAGTGAACAACATCGCATCCGTTGATTTGTGATAAAGCTGATTCTGAACAAACTCGTCTTTGAGATGAACGTGTTCTAACACATTTGTAGTCAATGAAATGTCAACACAACCGAACATATTTAACCATTTAATTTTCGCAATTTTAGGGGAAGCCGGGCTTCCCTTGCAGTCTATGAGAAATCACCACTGACATATATACATATATATATATATATATATATATATATATATATATATATATATATATATATATATATATATATATATATACACACACACACACACACACATATGCACATACCTATACTTACACACATACAAATACACATACACATACATATACACATATACATACATATACATATACACATACATATGCTTATACCTATACATACATATTTACATATACCTATACATATGCATACCCCTATACATATACATACATATATACCTATACACATACACATATGCATATACATACACCTTTACCTATACATATACCTCTACATACACATATATTTATACATATACACACATACATATACCTATACATACACATACACATATACACATACACATACACGTATGCATATACATATACTTCTTAGCTTGATTAATCCTAAAGGAGAACTTATTATATTATATAAATTATATTGTTATTTACACAACATTCGGTGAATCTTCGGTCTTTGGTCTCCAGTCTGTCTCCTGTTAACTGAGGTGGTGTACAGTCTGATGGCACTAGGGATGAGGAATCTTCAGAGAAGTTCAGTCCCTGCAGCTGCTTTAAAAACTGTAACTCCAAGGACACCTGAGTATAATATTTCTAATTTCTAAAATCAAATAGCCTCCAAGATGATCCAAAGTAAGAAGATTCCAGTTTCATCTGGGTCTTATGTAAAAGTGGCACACTTTGTAAAACCCTTTGAAGGCACAAAAGTGCAAGAGAAGTGCAAGTCCATGTATGCACGAAAAGTTGAGTGTGTCCTATAGACTGTAGAGCTGGGGTAAACGGTCCTACCTGTTGCATCATCTCAAACTCTCTTTTTTTTTTGGTTTGTTTAGATCTGCTCATTATTTGCTAGTACATGAATAAGATGTTTAAGCAGCCTTCGATCTCCTTTCAAAGACCACTGGACCACTACACTGGAATCTTCCATCTTTAGTGAAATCATCTTTACTTAGCCTTACCCACAATGCATTTATACATGTGTGACCGGTGGTGTCAGACTCTGTATTGTGTTTTTTAAGGACGAAACCCGCACGTGTAACTTTGGAGGCAGACTCTGTTTATTGTTTTTTGGCTCCTGACAAAAGTGCCATAAAACCCAAAAACCTCTGGTCAGTGACTCCCGTAAAACAAGCCCCTCTCCCATAGAGATCCGGAACAAAAGGGCTATGCATTAAATTATTCAAACAAAATACAGCATACCTGACAAAAGTGGCATAAAACACAAAAACCTCTGGTCAGCGACCCCCGTAAAACATGCCCCTACACAAACCAAATGATACAGAAATGTGTTTCAGCTCATCATACGCACACCTCATACAGTTTGAACTAGACAGTTGATTTAAAAATGAAATTAGCAGAGGCTAAACCAAAAACTTCCCCCAACTGCATGGCTGCATACCTCTCCCATAGAGATCTGGAACAAAAGGGAAGAGGTAAAGGTGCGAAAACTCTGGTTACAGTGGGCAATGTCACTCTGTAAATTACTCGTTGGGGAACGGACTCAAATTAAAAGTTCCACATACTGTCTCAGAGGCCCATAATGTCAGGTATTAACCAAAAGAAATGAAATAAAATGAACAGATTTTGTGTAATTATAACAAACAATACACAATATCATCTACATACCCACATTGCTGCAAAATAATTGACCCTGTTACATATACATATTTTTTCTTGTACTTTAATGTTGCTGTCTTGACCAGAGAATTTCCCCGTTGTGGGATCAATTAAGTCTAATCTATCTATCTATCTATCTATCTATCTATCTATCTATCTATCTATCTATCTATCTATCTATCTATCTATCTATCTATCTATCTATCTATCTATCTATCTATCTATCTATCTATCTATCTATCTATCTATCTATCCATCCATCCATCCATCCATCCATCCATCCATCTATCCATCCATCCATCCATCCATCCATCCATCCATCCATCCATCCATCCATCCATCTATCTATCTATCTATCTATCTAGTCTGGACCTCTCCTGCATAATAAAAGAACACACCAAACAACCCCAGGCTGTCTTTGGCCTTAGGTGGTGTCATGGCAGAGTGGTTAGCACTTCCTCCAGGGAAGCTCCAGGTTGGACTCTTATTTGGAACGGAGCCGTTCTGTGTTGAGTTAACCTCATGTATCCATGTTACTGGGTCCTCTGGTTTCCCCTGCCTTTACAAACAGACACATATAGGTTAATTCTGCCGTCAGTGCCCTTGACCACGACGCTGGTATAAATCTGGAGTTGGTCCCTGAGTGACTTCAATGGCAGCTCACTGCTCCTAATGTGTGCTAATGCTAATGCTGCTGAGTGTGTATTAGGATGGGTAATATGCACAGACTGAATTTCCTAACGGAGATGATACAGTGAATTATCCTTTTTAACCTTCCCAACACAGTTCCTTTGTTGGGATTGCACAAAAATAATGTTATGACATTAGTTATGAAGTAATAGAATATGAACATTTGAACAGGATCTTAAATTGTAACGTCTGTAAAATATAATTTAAGTTTTAACACAGGAAAGTTTTGTGAAATAGCATCAGATCCTGTTGTGATCAAATAAAAATGTGTTTAGTATTTGTGCATATTTCTGGTGTAATTCAATTCTTCAAGGAAATAATCATTTTAAAAAAAGAAACAAACAAAAAATTGTCTTTTTAACAGTATCGTGATATATCGTATCGTAATCCTAGTATTGTGATTTGTATTGTATCACCAGATTCTTGCCAATACCCACCCCTATAGACGAGAGAAGGCTAAGTGAGTATTTAAAACCGGTGGAATAGCGACACAGACGAAGAAGTGTAGAGAAAACAAAAATAGAGAGAGAAACAGTGTGAGGGAAACAGCACACCTTAATTTCCTCATTGATTAACCCTGCTAATGTGGTAATCTAGCCTGGTACGCTTTCTCTCTGCAACACCAGCCTCATCAAGAGCCAATTAGCTCCTCCAAAGCCCACGGCCATCCATCATAACGAGACAGACACACTCATCTTTTCTCCTTAATGTTGCAACACCCAGCAGCCCCCTGCAGTCAATACTCTTCCCCATGCAGAACTACTTTAGAATAGTGGCCTTCCTGCAATCAATAAGCCATGGGAATTGGTAGAAGGTGAATGGCACTCAGACAAAAGCAAACAAAAACAAACAGACAAATATGGGTTTACTTTTTGTCCAAGGTAAAGAGGGTTTGAGGTAAAACACTGTGTTAACTGGGCAGGAGTTACAGACATGCAGAACTCTACACTCACCTATTTGTCATTTTATTGAATTCAGATGAGACATAGTAGGTGTAAATGGGGGGGGGGGGGGGGGCTTAATATCAAATACCACATTGGCCCTGATTTTCTGATGCAGCAAGATATTCTAAGCACTCCTGTGTGAGTTTTTTGGCATTTTCATCCAAACCCCCCACCCCCACTCCAAATATTACTTTTTTAACTCTGAAAATCGCAACTTTAACAGCTTCTCCACTCCTTTGTGCAGTGCAATGTATAAATATGTTCATGATGGGCCATTTAATGATCTTGTCAGTGCCATATTGTATCATAAGAGTACTTTGTACGATGAACAGTCAAATGTCAAGGTCATGTTGGAGGTTAAAGCTCACCAAAATGACTAGTTTTTTCAAAAATTCGTACCATTCCGACATTTCATCAAACATAAGTTCTCTTCCCTCTGGTTTCCTGGTGGGATCCCCCAAGGCCTTTGGCCCTTTCAAGGCCACATTAGAGACTAAATATTGCAACATGTACATTCCATTTGAATTTGCCGCCATTAGTGTGGTGGGAAACACTAGTACACATTTTGGCAGGAATCACTAACACTTCATTCATTCATTTTCTGAACCCGCTGTATCCTCACTAGGGTCCCAGCTACTTACGGGCGAAGGCGGGGTTCACCCTGGACATTTTGCCAGTTCATCACAGGGCTGAACATACAGAGACAAACAGTCACTGTCACATTCACACCTATGGGCAATTTAGATTAGCCCATTAACCTATCAGTGCATGTGTTTGGATGGTGGGAGGAGCCAGAGTACCCAGAGAGAACCCACGCAGACATGGGGAGAACATGCAAACTCCACACAGGAAGGTCCCACCCCCATCGACTGGTGTTGGAATCAAACCCAGGACCTTCTGTCTGTGAGGCACAAGTGCTATCCACTGCACCACTGTGTTGGCCAGAACGGGGCATATACAGGGTGGGGAAGCAAAATTTACAATATTTTGAGGCAGGGATTGAAAGACAGTGTATGACCAATTAGTTTATTGAAAGTCATGAGAATTTATTTGCCACAAGAAAATTGACATAATAGAAAATGTTTTTATTCTATGTGTCCTCCTTCTTTCTCAATAACTGCCTTCACACGCTTCCTGAAACTTGCGCAAGTGTTCCTCAAATATTCGGGTGACAACTTCTCCCATTCTTCTTTAATAGTATCTTCCAGACTTTCTTGTAATAGTTTTGCTCATAGTCATTCTCTTCTTTCCATTATAAACAGTCTTTATGGACACTCCAACTATTTTTGAAATCTCCTTTGGTGTGACGAGTGCATTCAGCAAATCACACACTCTTTGACGTTTGCTTTCCTGATTACTCATATGGGCAAAAGTTTCTGAAAAGGTATGGATAATAGTGTTAGGTATGATTATGACATCAATATATGTTTGGTTTCAAAACAACTGACGTAGTGCCTGCTGAGAAAAAACAACTAAATGTTCATTGTAAATTTTGCTTCCCCACCCTGTACATGTAAATGTCCAAGTCATGTAAACTACCGTTTGTTCTTTTTGACATGTCTGTATGGAGAATACATTGAGTAAACAGTTCTGTTTAATGTGCCTTATTGAATGGAAGTTGTTTGTGGTCAATAGATGTGTTCTGAGGAGAGAACCTGAGCTGAACATTTTGAAGAACCCACATTAACAGCTTAATTCCATGAAATACGCATTTTTGACCATTTGGGTGACCTTTGACCTATAATTTGACCTTGACACTACATTTCAGGGCCCAGCATGAGCAGATTGTTACATTGTACTTTATCAAAAGTGAAGAAGGTTTGAAAGTTGCCAAAACCCCCACATTTTCAGGGTTGAAAAAGTAATTTTTGGGGTGTGTGTGTGTGTGTGTGTGTGTGGGGGGGGGTTGAATTAGAGCTTGAATTAGAGCATTAGAAAATCTGGGCTAAAGTTGAATCTGAAAATTTTCCTGAAATAAGCCCCCTCCTAGTGTAAAGTAATAACAGCTGGCAGATCGTCTTTATTTCTGTAGCAAAATATTTATTTATTTTTATTTTACCTTTCTTTTACCAGGAAGTCCCATTGAGATGAGGAATCTCTTTTGAAAGGGAGACCTGGCCAAGGTAGCAGCCATACAAAGTCCAAACAACAGAAAACACATACATGAGACACAATTAACAATAAAACACAATTACAACTATTCAACCATAATGGTATCAAGAGAAACAGTGACATTCCTTCCTCACTGCATTCTCCATGATACTTTTGAAATCATTAACAGAAATGAATGTGTGTAGTTTTACAGTCTTTTGAAGATTTTTCCACGACCATGGTGCATGGAAGGAAAATGCTGTTTCTCCAAAGTCTGTCAGAACTCGGCAAACAGTCAAAAGCAACCACTTGTAAATGGAAACTACTAAAGCTAACAGAAAGAAGATTACTGAGATATTCTGGGAGTTTATCCAGCAGAGCTTTATAGATGAACATAAACCAGTGTTTTTGTCTTCAGGTGGTTAATGATCTCCAGCCCACTAAGTCATAGAGAATGCAGCGGTGAGTGAGAGATTTTGCATTAGAAATAAAACATAAAGAAGCATGACAGATTTAATCGAGGCTCCTTAAAGTGGAGGTAGCTGCATGTCTGTACAGTAGATCACCATAATCAGTGACAGGAGGATAGTAGCTTCCACAGGTTTTTTCTTTGTGGAAAATGTGAAACAAGGTTTATTTCTAAAATAAAAGACAACCTTCAATTTGAGTTTCTTAGCTAGATTAGAGATATACAGGTTCAAACAAATCAAGCTGCACCAGGTGTGAAATATGTGGTATTTACTTCTAAGCAGTATTGTACAAGTTACTTTCAAACTGTAATCCATTACAGATTACTTGTTACTGTCATTTAAATGTAATTCCTTACCTTAGACCAATGGTTTCCAACCTTTTTTGGCTCGTGACCCCATTTTTACATCACAAATTTCTGCCGACCCTAGACATTCAAAACAGAGACTTTTTTTTTTTTTGCTAAAATTTATTTGTTTTTGATCATGTAACAGTTTACAATAGTATTTTGCAAATAAATGTTAATTTTAGACAACATTTAGTGCATATAATGTATATTATTGTGGACGGAGGCAGAAAAGCCAGGTGTAGATTACTGCACGAAGGTAGAATTTGATTTTCTTTTTTTTTTTTTCTTTTTTTCTCTTTTTTTAATTTCTTTTTTTATTTTATTATTATTATTATTATTATTATTATTATTATTATGAATTATTGTTATTATTATTATTATTATTATTATTATTATTATTATTATTAATGTTATTCTTAGGAATTATTAAAAAATTTTCCCATTATAACAGATAGGAAGTGGACTGATACAATAAATCAGTATCAATGATATCAAGTTGGAATTTGAATTTTTTACAGATCTGATTGGAATATGACCAAAACATGGGCTATTTCTGTAATAGAATAAATACACAGAACTGGGTGAGAATAAATGGCCTCTGGATACATTTCCCAAAGCCTTTAATTTGGCCAGTAAACTACTGGGCCATTGGTCCTATTTTTGGTCTTAGTCTTGTTGGACTTGGTCTCGCCTTAGTGTGTCATGGTCTTGGTCTTGTCTTGGTCTCAAGACCCTTTAGTCCAGTGGTTCCCAACCTTTTTTGGCTCGTGACCCCATTTAAACATCACAAATTTCTGACGACCCCAGACATTCAAAAGGGAGACACTTCTTTTTTTTCTTTGCTAAAATTAATTTGTTTCTGATCATGCAATAGTTTTCTATACTATGTTGCAAATCAACGTTAATTTTAGATGATATCTAGGCTATATAATACATATTATCATGGACATTATGGACAGAGGCAGAAAAGCCAGGTGTAGATTACTGCACAAAGGTAGAATTTGATTTTCCTTGGTCAGGATATGTACAGTCAGTCCAGCTTGGATTTCCAAGGCTGACAATTAATACTGAAAAAACAGTAACTCAAACTATGAATTATGAAAGAGCTGCAGCATCTGAAACCGACCACAATGAACATTTGACAGATAAACAGAACCACAGTGCTTCAGTTTCAGACTCACAGTTTGTCATGTCTGTGTTGGATTGGGATTGTCTCTGTCAACTCACCATATATTTTTTATGAGTAAGTTTTTATTTTTATCAATTATTAGAAATTTCAGGTGACCCCAAGGTTGAAAAACACTGCCTTAGAATATTACTGTGTCAGAATTGCAATGCGTTACATGACTCCTGTATTGCTTTGGAGTTACAAGTTCCCAGTGCTGCTTGGATGCTTTATGGCAAGAGGAGGGAGACTGTTGTCATGCCAACCAACAAGGAGGTAGATGATGATGTCCAATAACACACTAAGGTTGAAATTTTGAATTTCAGAGTATTTCACTGAGTGCCCTACAAAGGACACACTCCGAGGGGTTTTACTACGGATGTCCCGATACAACTAACAGGTCGGTATTAGCTGTCGATCTGGCAAGATCGGATCGGATTTAGTCACGAGATCGGGCTGATCCGGGACCAGTTCGGGAAGGGGGGGGGCAAATGTCCTGCTCTGCCAAATTAAAGTTTCCGGAGGTAGGGAAAAGCTGCACTACAGCAGGAGGTTTAGAGGAACTAGTAAAGCGAAAATGAAAACATTTTGAAGACGTAGCCTCAATTCTAAAATGTGTTTTCCTCATTACACTTTATAAATTTACTCAAATCGTAGCAGTTAAATGTCTCCTCTTTTACTCAAAGTATAAAAATGGTATAATTTATCAACAAATAATTAAGCATATTTAAAAATCATTAAAAATCTAATCATTAATTCCTCATTTATCCTTATGTTTACAGCATCATGAAATCACAGTGTTTGTATTTTTTTCTTTTTTCCTTTTAAAGCCGTACATATGGTGCCACATCTAAAATAACCATCATACAGTATGTACACTCACACACCATCTGTTAATTGTACTCAGTTAATACAGTAAAATGCCAGACTTCTTCCTCTTCTTTGCCTTACTGTAGAAAGTGTAAAATATGTCATTTCTGCACATTTACACTGTCTATTTATGTCATAACATATACTTTTCTATGCAGTTATTTATTTAAAACATCCCATCATTTCAGTGCAGCGTCATTGGCAGATTCAGAGGCACAATGCAGCTGGACTGGGGCTGTAAGAAAATATCACTTTTGCAATATATCACGACATTTCATTTCACAACACTGTATCGATATTAAAAAGTACTGCATGGATATTTTAGGTATTTATTCAAATGCAGATGTTGTGGAGGTTAAGTTTAGTTTTTTTAGTTTTTCTTTTTTTTATATATTTTATTTATTATTTAACACTGTTTTGTTAAATAATGGTTATCTGAAGCTTCCTAAAAGCACTTTTTACTGTCTGAGAGGCAGATGTTCGTAGGGATATGCCAAAAAAATCGACTTGTATAAAAACTAGAAAAGCACTCGGAGAGCGCAGACCTCCGCCAAGGCAGATCAGTGCCCCCCCCCCGATCACTACCAAAATTTAATCATTTGTTCCTTGTGCCAGTATCAACATTTCCTGAAATTTTCATCCAAATCCATCCATAACTTTTTGAGTTATCTTGCACATGGACAGACAGACGAACCAACGCTGGCAAAAACATAACCCCTTTGGCGGAGGTAATCATGATTCATATTTACTACGATTCAGAACTGATTTAAAATGTCCCAAAATTGATTTTAAAAAATAAAAAAAATCCATCGGCAGCCTCATGCCATTAGCGCAATGAGCAGCTAGCATGATTAGGAGTTTGGGTTAACGATTAGCGGCTAGTGCTATTAGCGGCTAGAGTTAGGTTTAGGGTTAGCAATTAGCGGCTAGACTGGAGTAGATCATGAGGATCCTTTGCACACCTATAGAATGAAGCAGAAATCATTATGAATCAAATCATTTTGAATTGAAAATCAATTTTGAATTGAATTGTAGCCCCAAAAAATCAGAATCAAATCGAATTGTGAGATAGTAAAGATTCCTACCCATAGATGTTAGTTCCTTTGTTGAGATTGCACAAAAATAACATTATGATGTTAGTTCTGAACTAATAGAATATGAACATTTGAACAGGATCTGAAACTGTAATGTCTGTGAAACATAATTTAAGTTTTAAAAGAGGAAAATTGTGTGATATAACATTAGATCCTGTTGTGATCAAATAAAAATGTGTTTAGTGTTTGTGCATATTTCTGGTGTAATTCAATTCTTCCAGGAAAAAATCTTAAAAAAAGAAACAAACCAAAAAAATTTTTTTTAACAGTATCGTGATAAATTGTGATATATTATATCGTGATCCTAGTATTGTGATTTGTATCGTATCGCCAAGGTTATTATCGTTAACGAAACGAACGAAATGACGAAAACTAAAATTGAAAAAACATTTTCGTTAACTTAAATTAATAAAAACTCTAATTAAAAGAAAAAAACGATAACTAACTGAAACTGTATCGTGAGCTTACAAAACTAACTGAAACGTATAAAAATTATGGATACAATTCCCTTCGTTTTCGTCTTTGTCAATGGCGGATTGATATGAAATTAATTTATTTCGCACCAGCAGTTTGAGCTGGTGACACCATTCGACACTTCACAGTCTGTCATGTCTGGTCACTGGTGGTTTCCAGTCGTCTTCTGGTCCCCACTCTACCTGGAACATACAGACTAAAGCTGGGACACAGCAGCACAGTCCTGTCTGGGGTTTACTGTAGTGATACATGGGTCGGGTTTGTTTTTTGTTTTTTTGGCGTACCGTGTGTGTGTGCGCGTGAGTGACAGAGACAGAGCAGAGCTAAAGGACAGAGTCAGTGTTGAACTAGCATCCAGGTTAAAACTGGAGAGTTTATCACCATGAAAAGGCCTTCCAAGCCCTGAACTGCACAGTTTAGAAGAGGAGAAAAGAGGAGGAGGAAAACTAATCCAATTCCAGAGGTATGGAACCTGTTAGAATGTTAAAAAAAAACAAAAACGTTTGATGTTACTAGCAACAGCTAGCTGAACTGAATTGAAGCAAAGTTAGCTAATAATGGAACTGGAGATGATTAAGAGATGAGATATCTGCTAAGGTGTGGTTTACTGATGAGGAACTGGGTTATATATGTTTATAAGTGGTTTGTATATGTTTCTATCTGCTTTCACTGCTGGTTAGCTGGTTTATATATGTTTCTATCTGCTTTCACTGCTGGTTAGCTGGTTTATATATGTTTCTATCTGCTTTAACTGATGGTTAGCTGGTTTATATATGTTTCTATCTGCTTTCACTGCTGGTTAGCTGGTTTATATATGTTTCTATCTGCTTTAACTGATGGTTAGCTGGTTTATATATGTTTCTATCTGCTTTCACTGCTGGTTAGCTGGTTTATATATGTTTCTATCTGCTTTAACTGCTGGCTGCTTTGTGCATCTCCTCTCATGCTTTGCACATCTTCGCATTGTTTCACGTAAGTGACGTTGTGTATGGATTGCACCCCCCCTCAACCTGCTATAGGGAATTTATACATTGTACGGTACATTGTGTCTCTGCTCAGTCCATGAGCCGCCCTAACCCGACCCCCAAATAAAGTGTCCAGGGTAACCCATATCCGCGCCTCACTAATTTCTTTGAATAGGATGATGAGGAAGATAAAATATATGAAATAACTAAAACTAATACTAAAACTAAACTAAACTAAAACTAAGCATTCAGAAAAAAACGATAAGTAATAAAAACTAACAAACCTGCTCTAAAAACTAATTAAAACTAACTGAATAAGAGAAAAAAAAGTCAAAACTAATTAAAACTAAACTATAATTAAAAATCCAAAACTATTATAACCTTGCGTGTCGCCAGATTCTTGCCAATACACAGCCCTACGCTGGACTATAACAAAGCATATAAATGACCGATCAACTGACCCACCGATCCACCGACCGACCCACCAACTGGCTCACTCACCGACTGACCCACTGACTGACCCACCGGCCGACCCACCCACCCACCCATCAACTGACTGACCCACCAACCGGCCCACCGGCCGACCCACCGGCCAACCCACCCACCAACTGATCGATCCCCAAGGGGAAATTCAAAATACAAACTACGGTCACCTCTCCACAAACACAGTCATACCACATCAACAATCAATGAATAAATAAATGCAGAGTATAAGTAGCTAAGAATAAGTTAGATTAAAAAGAAAGCAGAATTAAAAGACAAAATGTGTTTTCTACCTGTCACATAAAAGCATAAAAACATAAAACCCCCCTGAGGACAGAAGTAATTCCTGAGCTTCTACCTCCTCTACACCCCCACCCAGCTACTCCCCCCATCTCCTCCCACCTCCCCTCCCACTTAAAGAGTTATACAGTCTTTAACAATTGACTTTAACAATTATATTGAATTTATCCAGTTCATCTGACTACAGTTCTTTATGAGTATAAGGACATAAAACAGACTGGTAGACATTAGTTTGTCTCTTAGAGGCAGTGCTGTAGGTCACAGAGCCATCAGATTAGCCCAAGTTTCAGAAGTAAATCATCAAAACACATACCCCTTATAAAGTAATTTCTCTGGAGATGTTCATTTAAGTACATGCAAACTGGTTGAAATCTTCTGAAATGCCACTCTCCTGGGATGCGTGGCATGCACTGGACTGAAACTTTGAGAGGTAATTGGATATCAGGGGGTTCCTGAAGGAGCCTGGGTATAATCTCTAATCAGCAACAGGCTCCCAAAAAGAGTCCAGGTGGAGTCTGGAAGCACATTTTCATGAGACCCACTGAAAATTGCCCAAGGAGCTTTTACACTGATTTATGAATGATATAACTTTAAGATCATTTTTCTCTTGAGGGGTCTTGTCAGCTACTTTCAGAAATCTAAGACTCCTTTTTACACAAGATTCTGAAAGGACTGTGCTTTCCAAATACTTTCAATGATTATAGGAGCTTTCATGCTCGTCTGCTCATCTTTTATAAATATATAAGTATATATAGATATATGAATAAAATAACTGATTCTTTTCTAAGGCGCTGACTTTTCAATAAGATTTGATCTCAGGGCAAGGTTTCTTTAACTTATGCAGAAAACTCAAGAGGAACAAAAAGTAAAATAAAAAAAAATAAAATAAAATAAGGCCTCTCAGCAAAAATTATGAAATCTGTATTTGACACAGGTAAGATTTGTCAGCATGATACATAACTCTGTATTTATCCAGCCTCAAGTGTTTTTATTCATTAAGTCGTCAACTATTCAAGTGGCCCTAATGAAGTTCTTCATGTTCGGGTGCTGAGATGATTCCAGCTGGAACTGGGTGGAATTTCTTTGTATTGAAAAAAACACGACTTTTACCAAACTGACGCCTGTGTTTGTTATGGAATGTGTCAAATCATCATCAACATCAAATTTTTAATTTCAGAAATTCAAGCAGTTAGTTTTCCTAAAAGGTTGAGAATTTTCATATTTACCCAAGAATAACGTCCTATAGTGACATCATCTAGACCAGAGGTGTCAAACTCATTTTAGTTCAGGGGCCACATTCAGCCTAAAATGATCTGAAGTGGGCTGGACCAGTAAAATAATATAAGTAATAGATTAAGAATTTATAAATAATGTCAACACCAAAGTTTTCTCTAGTAAAATTCCGTAACGAAAATGTTTACATCTACGAACTGTACTTGAACATTACATGAACAAAAATGAACAACCTGAAAATTCTAAAGAAAAATAAGTGCAATTTTAACAATGTTACGCTTTAGTTTATCATTTCTACATGTGCATTACAAAGTTCGGATCACAGTGGCTCTACAAATACACAAAATATTTAGTAACAGGCAGAATATCAGTAAAATTCTACCTACGTCTCTTAAGAAATTTCCTATTGTTCATATTTGTTTAGGTTATTCGCATTTTTTGTAAAAGGATAGTCTGTAAATATAAACATTTTTGTGTAATTTTACTTTTTTACACACAAAAAAAAGACAACAATTAGCATTTTTCATCATTTATAGGTTGTTATGATTGTATTTTACTGGTCTGACCCACTTCAGATTAAATTGACCTAAACTGATTTTCACATCTTTGATTGTTCATATCATGATTATAATTTTGGCATTTCACAAATTCATCCCAGGGGCCGGATTGGACCCTTTGGCGGGCCGGTTTTGGCCCCCGGGCCACATGTTTGACACCTGTGATCTAGACGGTTTGTTTTTTTCTTTTATTTGTTGTGGAGCCGTTTTACCTCTGCCAAGGAAGTTATGTTTTTGCCTGCGTTGGTTTGTCCGTTTGTCTGTATGTCTGTCTGTCCGTGTGCAAGATAACTCAAAAAGTTATGGACGGATTTGGATGAAAATTTTAGGAAATGTTGATACCGGCACAAAGAAAAGATTATTAAATTTTGGTGGTTATCGGGGGTGGAGGGGTGGGGGGCCACAGGGGTCCACTGATTTGTCTTGGCGGATGTCTGCAGAGTGTCTGTTGGAGTGTCCTTTCAAATCTGGAATTTTTTTTCCCTACTTATATCTGGGATCTATATCTATATCTATGTCTATATTTATATCTATATCTATAATCTATATTAGTGCAGCTGCCATTAGTCTACTTAGTTGACGTAATCGTCCATGACAATTAGTCGACAGCAGTTTTTTTAGTCAACTTGTCGTTTTACTATTGACCACCTATTTATTTGAGAGAGAGCGACAGGGAGAGACCCCGGTCCTTTAAGTGTCTTGAATTTTATTCTTGAAGCAAAGAAACATGAACATGTATTTAAAACCCGATATTTATGATATCGGGTGATATAAAAACAGTGAAATGAAACCATGTTTAGTGCAGCTAATCTGATGTTTTCTCACATTTTAACATATTCTAATATTAGTTATTACTCACTTCATGGAGATAATATGCAAAAAATAAATATTAACAATTGATTTCCACTCAAGAACCGATCAAGAACAGCAAAGTTACAATAATGGAATGAATTGCAGTTTATGAGATGATGCATGATGTGTCCACTGTGTTGGCTGATATGGAACTAAAACAACAAAACCCATGAATATACAAGAGTAAAGCTGTAGAGTAACTGTCCACTGTAGTGACCACTATGCATGAAAGAGTTAAGTTTCACCCCCCACCCCCACCCCCCATGCGTGGATCCGTGCGTACCTCAATCGTTCTCCACCCCCACCCTCCTGCTCTTAGGATTCAAAATAAAATGGACACAACAAAAAAACAAACACTTGATTTTTTTTTTTTTTTCAACGTTTAGATTTGTTGACTAATCAAAAAATTTGCTGAAAGATTTGTTGTTAGAAAATTACTTGTTAATGGCAGCACTAATCTATATCTATATCTATATCTACAGTCTACTCTCGTTAAACCGCCCGCCGTTATACCGACATTTCCGCCTATCGCCATCCGCCAGCCCAGTTCCATGCACAAACAACACTTACACCACTGATTTCCCGACCGTTATACCGCCAGCGTGATTGCCATCGAGTACACATAAATTTTAACAATGCACTGAAACAAACGCGCCAGACGCTGATCGCGACAAGCTACGAGTAGGTCTACGGAACGGCCACCGTTCATTTATCGCAGAACACTCAGTAGGTCAGGATGTCGGGAAGAGGACTTGGGATTAAGCCAAAGCCTCAAGATGATGGGGTGTCATTTCCCGACACGGTATTATAATGCTTAAAATGTTTCCCCACTTTAAATGATCCCTTACAACATAACAGAATCAAGATTTATTTAGAAACGCAATTAGAACGGGTTAACGGAGGCAGCATAGACATCATATAGTAAAGACATGCACATTATGGACGCAACCTGTTGTAACGCCATTTTCGCTATACCGCCAATTTGGCCGTGAACGGAAGTTGGCGGTATAACGAGAGTAGACTGTATATCTATATCTATATCTATATCTATATCTATATCTATATCTATATCTACAGTTGCGGGAAAAATGATTAGACCAACAAAAGTCATCAAAAACAGTGGTTATGCAATCCAGTACTAACTCCTGTGTGTATCATGTGACTAAAACAGACAGAAAAGAAAACATGAAATGCCTAAAAGCACTGTTTTTGTCAGTATAATGCCATAGATATTGATGTAAGAACTGCAGTGATTTTGGTTATTATCAAGAAAACATGGAAAATGTCTAGATATCAGCTCTGAAATTAAACTACTATGAGCTATTTTTGTTGTTATCATTATATTTGTCCAAACAAATGTACCTTTAGTTGTACCAGGCATTAAAATGAACAAGAAACTGAAGAAAACAAGGTTGGTCTAATAATTTTTTCCACGACTGTTTATGTATTACCCTCTGTATTGTTTTTATGTATTTTATTGCGAATGGTCCAGATAGCTTCATTCTATTCTGATACACAGACAGCTCTAGAGGGAGAAATGATGGCAAACTTCTGATGATCAATATTAGCGGTGCAGCACAGGACCAGATGTGTTATCTTCGCTTTTCCCTCTCCATCTGCTGACACTACAGCTGAGCTGACACACTCCCACTTCACTGACTATTGCTTCCTGAGACACATCACACACACTCAGAGTTGTACACAAACATCACAGCTGTGTCTGAGATGTTTATTTTTAGGACATTACTTTTGATTGATGTGGCCTAAACACCTTTCATACTGTGACAGAGTCTAGCTGGAATTTATCAGACTCCTCTATGCAATCAATCATTGCAGAATACACTTATATTTCCCTCTGATCCAAAAGGGAAAGTTTCTGAAGGAGTCATCACAGTTACATGCAGCACAAACCACTACTAGTTAACAATATATCAGTATCATTAGTGGTCGGGAGATGTATACAGTATATATTACACAACATTAGACGCCATTAGATATACATTTTACACATTAATTCATCTGTTATTCTGACTTTAACCCTTAAAGACCCAGTGCTACTTTTGTGCAAATTCCAAAATCTTTTTATCTATATATCCAACTTTTCTTCAAGGAGTGATATTTTGCTTTTTTAAATGGAATTTTGCATTTTCAAACATTTCCCTGTGGTCTACATAAACTGTAAATGAGTGTTTTTCAACCTTGGGGTCGAGACCCCATTGCCTGGAATTCAAATGGGGTCGCCTGAAATTTCTAGTAATTGATAAAAATAGAAATAAAAATGTACTAATAAAAAATATATGGTGAGTTGACAGAGACAATCCCAATCCATAAAAGACATGACAAACTGTGAGTCTGAAACTGAAGCACTGTGGTTCTGTTCATCTGTCAAATGTTCATTGTGGTCAGTTTCAGATGCTGCAGCTCTTTCACAACACTGGTCAACAACAAATTTATTGTTTAAGTTTTTTGAGCTGATTTAGGATAATTTTGGTGTGCTGAATCCAAAAATCACATTAATTTTGCTCAATCAGGTCAACTTTCTGAACTATGCTACATATTGGCTTTTTAACATTTTTGCTTACATTTATGGGCATTTTCACATCATATGATACAAAATTCTTTCATATTTCTTGCAATAAACGAGTTATGAAGATTTTACTTTTGCCAATTTATGATTGTTTTTTTTTTAATATTACAGGTGAATGAAATGGCTTCGACTAGAAGATCTTGCAAAAATAAGCCTGACGTATTCTGCTACATCTGCAGTGAATACACCATTGTACCTAACAGGAATCAAGTCACAAGTTTCATAAAGTGTGCTTACCAATCTTATTTTGGTATTAAACTTGGTGACCAAGATAAAGTTGACAAAAGTGTAATCAATTTTGTGAGAAGATCAAATTTTTCAAAATCAAATTAGCAAAAAAACCTGACCTGATTGAGAAAAACAGATGTCAGTTTTGGATTTAGCGGTGCAAAATGGTCCTAATTCAGTTGAAAAAACCTAGACAACTTGCAAAAAATATTTTTTGTAACCCAGTGTAATTCATAGTTTCAGTTCTTGTTTGTTCAGTATTAATTGTCAGCCTTGTAAATCCAAGCTGGACTGACTGTACATATCCTGACCAAGGAAAATCAAATTATCACTTTGTGCAGTAATCTACACCTGGCTTTTCTGCCTCTGTCCATAATAATATATATTATATAAACTAAATGTCATTTAAAATTAACATTTATTTGCAAAATAGCTTAGCAAACTATTACATGATCAAAAACCAATTAATTTTAGCAAAAAAAAAAGAAAAGTCTGTTTTGAATGTCTGGGGTCGCCAGTAATTTGTGATGTTAAAATGGGGTCATGAGTCAAAAACAGTTGGAAACCACTGCTGTAAATGCTATAGTTGGGCCTGAATTCTTCATTAATTCAACTCCACAGGTCCATCTTCAACCCTATTTCTCAGTAATGACACAAGAAAGGTGATTTTGAGCACTGGCTGTTTAAATGCACATGAGCCACTTCAAGCCCCACCCCCTCCAGGTTGTTGGCTGTGCTGTTCTGTCCCATTCAACCAGCAACTGAACATTTTAGGTAATCGGCTCGAAGTTTGGACATATTTTCAGTTCTTACTACAACCACTGCTGCTGACAAACAATTATGTCGTACTCGGAGAAATGTTCGTCGGAAGTCTTGACCTTATATGTGCAAATATCATTACTTAACTCCTTATAAAACATAAATTAAGAAGGAATTAAAACAGGTTGTAGAAATCCACTTAATTTTTGCCTAAATGAATATAAAGATAGCTTTGCAGCACCTGGAGGGTTCAAATTCAAACTTTTTGAACTATTGGGGTCCGAATACACAGATAAATGAACCACAGACTAATAAAAGTGGGTTTAGCAAAATATGACCCCTTTATGTGATTTAGCACCATTTATTCTAATATTGTCTTCTTTATTTTGCATTTTTCCCCAGTGTAAATCATGTATTTTCCTGTATTTAATTTACTGATAATGTAGATGTTCATTAAAGCTCAGATTAAAATTGAGGGTTATTATATTAAAATCAGAGAAAACTGAAGAAAAAGTGACTTTTCAGCAAAAATATCAATAGATGAACATAAAAACGTGTCTCCATCCACCGCCATTGATCCAACTCCATGGGTTTTACTGGTTAATCAGTGTTGTAGAAGATGATGGTGTTTCCACAGTAACTACGGAGCCTCTGAACGTCTAAATGGGTCATATCTGATGACCATGAAAAGATGACAAACTGTATTTTCCACCAATTATTTACATGGATTGATAGGATTAGTGGATCAACAGGTATTAAACAGTTTAGTTCAGTGGATGGTTTGGGTCTTTATGGGTTAAAAGGTGTCATATTCCATTTGGAATTAGGACTTTTTCCAATTAAATCTGTCTCCAATTCATAGACTATACCGTTATTATTCCACTTTTATGGGGATTCTTTGAACACATGGACAGTGGATTCAGAAAATCAGTCTAATTTGCATGTTTTTTGCAGGTTTTGACACATTGCTGACGATACAAGATCCACGCTGGTCAACATGGACACTCCAAAGGAAACTCCACATTTCTGGTCTGAAGGTAAAACACACCTACTCTTAAACACGATGACAGAGGATATCTACTGGTTTATAGATCTGAGCAAATGTCAAAAAGCTGATCATTTAATGGAAGAAATTTCACGCAAAAAACAAGTTTACACAGTAGAACATCTGCATGTAAACAAGGATATTAGTGGAATATTAATTTTCATTGACTCTGCACAGTAAAAAAAAACAGTGTCAGTTTAACTCTTAGACAGTTGATTTTAACTCTGTTTCAGAAAACATTTTGTGACACTCAAAATTAGAGTCAAATTTACTCTATGGCCAGTGTCAAATTTTCAGAGTTAAATAAAAATGATCAACGAAATGTGTAAAAATATTTACCATTGTGGTGTTTTCACACTGTTGAGAGTAATATGATTACATTTTATAGAGCTATTTTTACTCCAAATTTAGTTATTACTTTTAAATAATTAATAGTGAAACAATGTAGAATTGCAGGAGTTCCCAAGATGTACTGTGAGATGACTTCCAGAATTTTCATGAGTGAATCTTTAGGTATTAATGATAGATTGTGTATTTTTATTGTTACACCCACAAAGAAGAAATTTTACTCTGAGTTTCAAACACTTCAGGAAATGCTTTTACTTTATAAGAGCAAAGACCTCCTTGCCTGCGATAGTGATGAGATGTGAATGAAAATCAGGTTCGGCATTGCTCTGCCTGCAGGTTTGACTAATGGTGTCACATTAATAAAAAAAATAAATAAACATAAAAAGGCCAATAAATGTTGTAAACCAAACATATTAATCATTAATAAACATTATGGCTAAAATTTACTTAGGAGGTCAAATGAGTGGCCATTTTTGTCAAAAAAACAAAAGTTGTTAGAAATGCATAGAACTGTGTTGAAATAATGCTAATACATTTGTGCAGAAACTGCTGATATTATTTGACAGTGGAAGCTCTATTTTCAGAAATATTGGATTTTGAATAGCACGTGTATGTGAAAACTTTTGCTGGTGGATGGACGTGACATTACCCATGATGCTCTGGTCAGTACCAGTACTTTATTAGTAATAAACTTATCGACTTACTATTGCTAATTCTCCTCTTATTCATAAATGTTAGTATTGTGGATCTAAAACAATAACAGCTGACACAAAAACACAAAATGTGGCAGTGGACGGATGTGACATGGTTGTTACAGATCCCATCATACTGATGCTCGGCAGCCATGTCACCGTTTCCACAAAGGATCCCTGTGCAAAAACTAGGATCATAATTACTTATTGTATAGTTTATCATCATACTAAAGAGTAAAGAACAATATAGAATTGTTATTTCTTTATAAAAATGCTTATTATTAGAAAACTGGATATTTAAAAAGTGACGTGTGACATTCTTAATGTATGTATTGGCGTAACACAGTAGTTCTCAATCTTTTTCCGTCAGCCCCCCCCCCCTCTTTGGAGCACAAAATATCTCCAAGCCCCCCTCAACCCCAACAACATTGTACCTGTGGTGCAATTATAACTTTTATTGAAAGAAACATCAATATCATTAGAATACTTTTTGCTTTTGCTTGAATAATTTGTTGTGCGAATTAAAAACAACTTCGATTTTTGATTGAACAATATAAATGACCTCAACAAAACTGCTCCCTGAGACGTTATTTTTCCAATTAAAAATAGGAAATATGTAATTATCTTACAACTATGACAATAAGGTAAATTTTTTTGTAGAACAACAAACTAATTTTGGTAACAAAGATGAACATTTTAGCAATATCAGTGGCTGCAATGAGCCTGTTTCTGTTGCACATCTGAGAACATTAAAGTGCAATCTGTACAAACTGTGCAAAACACAAACATTGCACATTTTTCTTTTCCAGTCCAATCCTTGTCCACTCTCCAAACCTAAACTCTTGGTCTAGTCTAGTGACAGATCACTATGGCAGCAGATTTGTTTGTTGTACGTCCCTAAAATGAGTCCAGGGTGCTCCAACGCTAAAACATTAGTTTCACCTGATACATGTTCTAACCTGAAGAAAAAAAACAAAACACCTAGGAATGATCCCATGCCCCCCTGGAAAAGCCTTCGCGCCCCCCCGGGGGGGCCCACCCCACAGTTTGAGAAACACTGGCGTAACATAAACAGGATGGATCAGCACCGTACTCCATATTGAACCTGTAAAAATAAAATATGATATGTAGTATATAATCTTGTAAGAAAACCTGGGGAATCTAAAAGAATAGAATATTTGTTTTTCAGGTAAATTCAGTTCAAATATAACTTGGCCATTTGTGACATGAAAATATAGCATTAATTGTGATGAAATTGGACATTTTTGAGCTGAAAACATAGTTCATATGACCATCAACATGTTGAACAGAACTGAAATCCTGTAAATTTGCAGAACTTGCATTTACCAACACAAAGTTCCCTTGGGGATTCACTTATATTGATTTCTTATGCACACAGACAGAAATAAGACCTCTAAGCAAATTTTAGCCGATTAACACAAATCCCCCCCTTGAACCCCTGCACATGAAATAGAACATAATGAGTAAAATGTCCAGTACCCAAAATGCAATGCAGCAGACCGGCACTGTGTTTCTTCTTCCCTGTCGTTGTATTTCAGTGTCCTGTGTGAAGCACCTTGAATTGCCTTGTTGCTGAAATGTGTTATACAAATAAACTTGCCTTGCCTAATCATCACTCTGTAGAGTTGAGTTTAACACTGCATCTGTGCAGAACTTTACACCGACTTTTAACTCTACTGGTAGAGCTGGTTTACTCTCCATAGAGCTAAAAATACTCTATCTAGGTTAACCCTCCGGTATCCAGGTGCACCTTTTAGGCACACTTTGTACTTTGTTTTAAAAAACTTCATATTATTTTCCACAATTTAAATAAGGTTAGAATTGAAAAGTTGTTCATTTTTGCATGATCTTTAAAATTCTGGCCACCAACTAAAATGTGCACATTGTAAACAAAAGAAAATTACAAGACTAGCATCTGTCTCCCAAGTGTGCCTAAAACGCACTATTTCTTCCATTTGATATGTATGATTAGGGCTGACCTTGATTTACAAAAATAAAATCAAATTAGAGCAGAAAAATAAATCAATATATAATATTTAACAGTTTGATTTACAGCTGTGTATTTTTCGCACACTTGGTGACAGATGCTAGTATTTTTGTACATTTGACCTAGCGCTAAAAATAATAATGCAAATTAACCGATGTTGGAGTTAATCGTTGACATATGCCAGGCTGCAAAAATCAAATAATATGTGATCCACTTTTTATGTAGTATGTTGAAAAAAATTACTTTTTTGTGTTTTTACATCCAAAAAAATGGTTTGTTTACATTACAAACACAGCATTTAAAGGGTTAAAAAATGTGACAATTATTGAGTATTTGGTATTTTTATTTACGGCTCAAGTTGATGAAATAGAAAAAAAGTGTAAAAGAATTAAAAACAAACTGTATGAAAATTTTTGACATTATTCCACAAGTGTGCCAAAAAGGCACACTTAGAGCTTAGTAAGGGCCTTACTGGACGGGATACCGGAGGGTTAAAATAGCATGGCTCTGAAATATTGACTCTACATTTTTTACTGTTTGACAATATTCTTACTTAGAATATTGTCTTTTTTTTGCAATTAGGGTGAAAAAAGATCATATCGGTGCATATAGAAACATAGTCATTGTCTATTTTTAACAGATTCCTTGGCTGATCCATGTTGGAACCTGTGATAAAATACTCCACTTCACATGAACACCATTGTTTTGTGGAGTTCAGATTTAGTCGGTGTAGTAAGCGTGGGTAAGTGGACCGGATAAAAGAGGAAAATAGATAAGAAAAGAGAGAAACTGAAAAGTCAGGACACAAAGCAGCCACTGTGGAACAGATGGTATGATATGTTTGCTGTTTTCAGACAAAAGCGAGGAATCATATCAGCGACAGGGCACAGACGTGAATCACCAGTGCACTGTTACTAATGTAAAACCACAGAACGTACTTGACTAAATGCACCTTTCCAGTGTAATAGCCTGATATCAGTTAAGTGGAGCCTATCAACCATTTTACTAAATGTCACTAAAGAACTCCATTATTGAATTTTTAACCCTTTAATTAAGGCAAATATCCACTTCAGATGTGATTTACTGTGATTTTACAACAGCTAAGAGGGATTAATAGACAAAACACAGTTAATTTACCATGTGGAAACTCAGTGCCTATGTCCCAGTAAATCCTACGTGCATAGATTCAGCTCCAGCTAAGCAGCTATTGATGTTTCTTAATACATTTGAAACTTTTCTTGGGCTATTTAAGTTCTTGAGTTTTAGAGCAGAAAAGAGAAAATAGCAAAAGGCACCCCCAGAGCAAAAAAAAAAAAAAAAAAAAAAAAAAAGCATAATTGTCATTTCCTTCAACCTATGGAAAAAAAAAGAGGCTTTAAATGACTGTGTAAACTCTTGTGAGCTCCATGTTTACCTGCCGTTGTCCCCGGGGCACTGTCACATCTAATCCGGCTTGAGGATTGCCTGTTGTGCTCCGGCTTTAACTTGGCTGCATGCAAATGAGTTCTGCTTCAAAGTAAACGGAAACAGGGAACGTCGATGGATATTTACTGACACAAATGTGCAGTCTAGCCAACAATTATCAAACCTAAATATGATCACTGGTTTTACAGTTGGGATGTTAGCCCATAAAGACCCAGTCCTACTTAAGTGGTAGTTCTCAAATTAACTCTTTCATGCATGAATTATGAGAACCTTAATCAAGATTTTTTTTTTTTTTTTTTTTGGAGTGATTTTATTCCACTTTAGGCTTAAAAAAAAAAAACAATGCAAATACATTTTCTTATGAAGCTATTTTTCATGGAGTTGAGAAAATGTCCACTAAGCTGGACACTAGGCCTGTAACGGTACATGAAATTTTTGGTTCGGTACGTTTTCGGTTTTGAAAGCCATCGTTCTTTTTTTTTCAGTTCAGTACGGGAAGAAAGAAAACCCCTCAAAATGTCTTTAATGCATTTATGAATTTTTGAAAAATTTTCCCCCAATTTTTGGACACAATAAAATATAGAAAAACAGGAATAATATAATTCTGCTGCTATAAATCAAATAGAAAATAAAATTAATTAAATGTATTTTAAACATTAGTATTGCACTTTTCCCTGGAAGGTAGTTTTGAACAAACAAGAAAAATCAAATCATAGTTCTGTCAGTTCAAATTCTGCATAAAAATACCAAAAAAATTCCACATAAAGTGCAACATTAACAAGAGGACAAACTGGTATTCTCTTTAAACAAACTGAAGAGAAACTTTGACAACAAAAAATTAACCAAATTATTTATTTTAGGACAGATAACAAACTGTTTAGGCCACTTTGCATACGTGTGCGCGTGCGTGCAGGGTGCGATTTTTCGGGGGGATGTTTTTGGGGTTTTTTTTGGTCGGACTCGGGGGGTGGGGGGTCCATAACTAACGTAACTAATGCTGGTGTGAAACAAAAGTGAAACTTTATATACTTGAAGCGTTCAACTCCTGGGTTCTATTCCTCTGTTATACAGCGTGTGTGAGAGAGAGAGAGAGAGAGACAGACAGAGCTAGTGTAAGTGTTTCAAACTACCGTAGTTCATTGGCGACAAACAACGTCCGTCTTATTAACGTCTCTTTCCCTGTTGTTGTCTTTCACCGGGACCTGAACTGATCCCAAACGGGATCGTAATGATGGCGGAGGGTCTCCAGTCTCTTCTTTCCAGGTTCACATCATCTTTGTTGTTGTTGTTTTTTGTTTTTTTTTACCTTATATCAGCGGCTATTTCGTATTTCGGGTCAATGGGCGCGTCCCTCAATATGTCTGTGTGGAACTTGCGCGGATTTAAAGTTCCGCATCAAACAACGTCTTTCGTTCCTTTTTCTTTTTCTCAACATACTGTGCTGTTTCGGTACAGCTGTGTACCGAACCGAACAGGTGTGTACCGAAACGGTACACACCTATGAACTATTGGAGCATGGAGTTGGATCAATGACAGTGGATGGAAATGCTCGGTTTATGTTCAGTTAATGATATATTTGACTGAAAAAGTCACTTTTTCATTAGTTTTCTCTGCTTTTGATATAATAACCCTCAACTTTAACCTTAGTTTTTAACATCTTCACAATCAGTGAATTAAATACAGGAAAATACCTGTTTTATACTTATAAAATACATAATACAGAGGATAATATTATAAATAAATGGTGATAAATCACTTAAGAAATGTTAAATAGAGAGAAAATTTCAATGGGAGCTGATATAAAAGTAGCGCTTGGTCTTTATGGGTTAAATATCTGAGTAAAATCAAAGGTCATTAGATCAAAACAGAGAAAACTGCAGAAAATGTGACTGTTTCAGTCAAATATATCATTCACTGAACATAAAACAAGTGTCTTCATCCACTGTCATTGATCCAACTCCATGGGTTTTACTGGTGAATCAATGTTGTAGAAGATGACGGTGTTTCCATGGTAACTATGGAGCCTCTGAACGTCCAAATGGGTCATATCTGATGACCACGAAAAGATGACAAACTGTATTTTACGCTAATTATTTGCATGGATTGATAGGATTAGTGGATCAACAGGGATTAAACAGTTTAGATCAGTCGATGGTTTTGGTTGCCGATGGAAACACTGTCATCTTTTATAAAACAGATGTCAAACATGCGGCCCAGGGGCCAAAACTGGCCCGCCAAAGGTTCCAATCTGGCCCGCAAGATGAATTTACAAAGTGCAAAATGCAAAAATTACCCTGAAGATATTAACAGTCAAGGGCATCTAACTAAAACGTAATAGCATAATAACCTGGAAATAATGACTCCAACTTTTCTTCTTGGTTTAATGTAAGAAAAATAATATGATATTATGCCGATAAATAATGGCAACACCAATTTTTTCTCTTTGATTTATTGCAAAGAACATTAATTGTGACATCCTTTAACAATAAAATGTCATTAACATGAACAAATATGAACAACCTGGAATGTCTAGAGAAAAATAAGTGCAATGTTGACAATATTCTGTCTGTTTTGTTTCTTGGTAGATCTGATCTGTAATGCACATGTAGAAATCATAAGTTGAAGCATAATATTGATAAAACTGTACTTATTTTTCTTCTGAAATTCCATTTTTTTCAGGGTTTTCACATCTTTTTTGTTTTGGATAGAAATAGTTTCATCATTTAATCTTATTTTTTGCACTAAAAAATTTGGAGTTGTCATTATTTATAGGCTATTATGCTATTATTTTACTAGTCTGACCCACTGGAGATCAAATTGGGCTGAATTTGGCCCCTGAAAGAAAATGAGTTTGACACCCCTGTTGTCCAGCATTGATTCACCAGTAAAACTTATGGAGTTGGATCAATGACAGTGGATGGAGACACGTTTTATTTTATCAGTTAATGATATATTTGACTGAAAAAGTAACTTTTCCTTCAGTTTTCTCTGTCTTTTTTGTATAATAACCCTCAACTTTAATCTGACTGTTATGGACATTTATATAATCAGTGAATTAAATATTGGAAAATATGTGATTTTCACTGGAAAAATGTAAAATACAGAGGATTATTTCCTAATAAATGGTGACAAATCACTTAAGAAATGTTAAATATAGAGAAAACTACCACAAAAGTAGCACAAATGCTCAATTTTAGACATTAAAATAAACATTGCATGTGGATTATTTATTTGCAGCATCAAATTAGATTACTTATTTCATTTTCATTTCATTTTATTCATTCGTTCCAATGTAAATGATTGGAAAGGAGCAGGATGAAGAAAATTTATAACACCTGCCCCTTTCTTGAAACCTCTGCTTCCATCAGATACGTTGCCATTACAGTTATTACAGTGAACAGTTTACCTGATAGTCAATGTGAATAAAATAAACCCAACATCCATAAATTGAATTATGTCATTTCATGCTTTTATAAAGCTTCTCTATTCTTTCCTTATACAACCTCTTAAACTGAAAAATATTTGTACATCTCTTCTCTTCCACTGCCAAATAGTTCCACATCCTGACATCCACAACAGAAATTCACATTTTCTTTACATTAGTCCGAACCCTTTGCTGTTTAAAATTAAACCTCCTTCTATGTTCTTCATCCTGTGATACTAAAACAAATAATCTCTGCAAGTTTGCAGCAAAAGTCTGTTTCTCGCTCTAAACACAATCAGCAATGTCCTTAATTCAACCAACTCTTTAAACTTAAACAATCCTGATTTAATAACTCATTTGTATGTTCCCTGAAATGAACATTAGACATGATTCTTATTGCTCTTTTCTGTAATAAAAACAATGGCTTTGTGTTACTCATATGTGTGTTGCCCCATACTTCAATACAATAACTCAAATACGGCAGAATAAGTGAACAATATAAAATTCTCATTGCTTTATAATCCAACACATATTTTGCTTTACTCAATACAGAAATATTTTTAGACACCTTTTTTTTTTTTAACCCTTTCATGCACAAATTATGAGAACCTCAAACAAAATTTTTTCCTGAGTGTTTTTATTCCTCTTTAGGCATGAAAACAACAATGTGATTGAAAACTTTCTTCTGAAAAATAAATTAAAAAATAAAATAAAATAAAATAATAATAATAATAATTTTTTTTTTTTTTTTAAATACATTTAAAAAAAATAAAATTAATTAAAATTATTTTGAACCTATTTTTCATGAAGTTGCAAAAATATCCATTCAGCTGGACACCACATATTTAATTTTCGATGCACAGAAACATGTATTTTTTGATAAATTGTGTGAAAACTATGGAGAGGGCTTGTCATTCTGGGGGTTTATGCTCAGGAGAGATCTACATAATTTTACCAATTCATGTCAGAAAAGATATGTAGTGTCTTAAAACTTTAATAAAGATATGTGTAAACAACAACAACAACAACAACAAAAAACCCAGTAAAGAACAATAAAATCCTTGAAAATACAAGAGAACAGCTGTAGAGTACAGGGGTTGGACAAAATAATGGAAACACCTTCACCTCAAGATGATAATGCCCCAATCCATACAGCTAGAATTGTTAAAGAATGGCATGAGGAACATTCTAATGAAGTTGAGCATCTCGTATGGCCGGCACAGTCCCCAGACCTCAACATTATTGAGCATTTATGGTCAGTTTTAGAGATTCAAGTAAGACGTCGATTTCCACCGCCTTCGTCTCTAAAAGAGTTGGAGGGTATTCTAACTGAAGAATGGCTTAAAATTCCTTTGGAAACAATTCACAAGTTGTATGACTCAATACCTCGGAGAATTGAGGCTGTAATTGCTGCAAAAGGCGGACCTACACCATATTAAACTAGAAGCACTCGGAGAGCGCAGACCTCCGCCAAGGCTGATCAGTGGCCCCCCCCCGTGGGCCCCCCCACGCCAAGGAGGTTATGTTTTTGCCAGGGTTTGTTTGTTTGTCTGTCTGTCTGTTTGTCTGTCCGTTAGTGTGCAACATAACTCAAAAAGTTATGGACAGATTTTGATGAAATTTTCAGGGTTTGTTGGAAATGGGCCGCCCCGTGGGCCCCCCCACCCCCGATCACCACCAAAATTTAATCATTTCTTCCTTATCCCATTTCCAACAAACCCTGAAAATTTCATCAAAATCTGTCCATAACTTTTTGAGTTATGTTGCACACTAACGGACAGACAAACAGACAGACAGACAAACAAACAAACCCTGGCAAAAACATAACCTCCTTGGCGGAGGTAATTATATTTTGTTGATGTTTTAAGGTGTTTCCATTATTTTGTCCAACCCCTGTAGCTGTCCACTATAGTGACCAGTATGCATGAAAGGGTTAACATAAGCAATATGTGGCTTCCATGTTAATTTATCATCCACTACTACACCCAAAAAACGAATTTCTGAAACCTTCTCAATCGTAACCCCATTAACAGACAATGAAACATGTTCCTTTTTTCTATTTGTGAACACCATTAACTTAGTTTTATTCCAAAACGTATCAGTTTTATATGTTATCTATGCACCCTTCAGTAATCCCTTCCATCTTTCCTACTTCTTTTTTAATACTTTACATAAGGCAGCAGATGCACTTCTCCATCCAGAACTCCTGACTGGATTACTTTGTCAGATTGTCCATCAAATTCCTTTTCTGTCTCTGATGCCCACCTGTCCACAGATGTGACGGAGACAAAGTTCCCGTCGTCCTGCGGTGAACGAATCTGCTCGGAGTAAAACCAGTTACTAGTAATGACATCACTTCCATGTGCTCTGTCTTGTTGAGGCGAGAGGTTGATGACGGACCGGGAAAACTCACATTTATCTTGATGATAAATCGTTGCATGTTTGGGTTTATGACAGCTGGCGAACTGTCTCAGATGTGTGTGTGCAGTGTGTGTGTGTGTGTGTGTAATACCAGCGTGGTCGGTAACAAGTACTGAGTGAATTCTCCGTCTGGCAGCACCTTCACTTCTACTAAAGCACTGAGAGCTTGTCGATAAAAGTCTATTTCCAAATTTGTCTTCTCTCCAACTTGCAACATCCAATTCCACACTGTTTCCCAAAGGAGCAATAAGAAAAAAATACTTCTTACTAAAGTAAAGTAACATTACTTGCTGTGAATTAAGCAACAAATAAAAACAATTGAGTCCACTGTGAGATGTGATAAATTCAATATGATATTGATGCCTATGCTAATGTTACTTCTTACAAATTGCTTGGTTGATTGTGTGCAAATAAGTCTCGCTAAGGGAGAAACACATTCAGTTCTGCATGAGGGAAGTGGAGCATTTCCACAGAGTATGCAAGAAGTAAACACATGCTGGACAGCAAGGTTATTATCGTTAACGAAAACTAACGAAATGACGAAAACTAGAATTGTAAAAACATTTTCGTTAACTGAAATAAATAAAAACTATAATTAAAAGAAAAAAAAAAACGATAACTAACTGAAACTGTATTGTGTGCTTACAAAACTAACTGAAACGTATTAAAATGATGGATAAAATTCCCTTCGTTTTCGTCTTTGTCAATGTCAGATTGATACGAAAGCGATTTATTTTTCTCTAGCAATTTTAGCTGCTGGCACTGTATTATATTTAACGGTCCGTCACTTCTCTAAACTTGTCGTTTAGAGTCGTCTTCTGGTCCCCACTCTACCTGGAAACATGGAGACTAAAGTTAGGAGAAAGCAGCAGAGTCCTGTCTGGGATTTATCTGAATACAACGGCGAAGAAGATAAAAGATATAAAAAAACTAAAACTAAACTAAAACTAAGCATTTAGAAAATAACCAAAGCTAATAAAAACTAGCAAACCTGCTCTAAAAACTAATTAAAACTAACTGAATTAGAGAAAAAAAAAGTCAAAACTAAATAAAACTAAACTATACTGAAAAACCCAAAACTATTATAACCTTGCTGGACAGTTTATTTATTCTAATGATCCAACGTTCCTTAACCCATAAAGACCCAAACATCCACTGTCGACCTAAACCACAGGTGTAAAACATGCGGCCCGGGGGCCAAATCCGGCCCACCAAAGGGTCCAGTCTGGCCCCTGGGATGAATGTGTGAAATGCAAAAATTACACTGAAGATATTAATCATTTTAGTTCAGGTTTCACGTTTAACCTCCAGTGGGTCAGATCAGTAAAATACTTTCAGAATAACCTATAAATAGTCACAACTTCAAATTTTTCTCTTTGTAAATGTAAAAATTTTCATGTCATTTTACAGTATTTACACTAAAACAAACTACCGTTTCACAAAAACGCGAATAACCTGAACAAATATGAACATTTTGAAATGTCTGAAGTGCAAGTTTTCCCATATTCTGCCTGTTATTAGATGTTTTGTGCATTTGTAGATCCACTGTGATCTGTGCGTTGTAATTTACGTGTGAAAATGATAAACTGAGACATAATGTCGTTAAACTTGCACTTAGTTTTCTTCAGAAATTTCAGTTCGTTCATAATATTCACATTATTTTTTAAAAGGTAGTTGGTAGATGTAAACATTTTGATCGCATAATTTTACTTTTTTTGCTCCAAAACAGAGGAAAGTTTGGAGTTGACATTATTTTTATATTATTATGTTATTATTTTACTGGTCCGGCCCACTTCTGATCAAATTTGGCTTAATGTGGCCCCTGAACTAACATGAGTTTGACAGCCCTGAGCTAAACCATCTGCTGTTTAATACCTGTTGATCCACTAATTATATCAATACATGTAAATAATTGGTGTAAAATACAGTTTGTCATCTTTTCGTGGTCATCAGATATGACCCATTTGGATGTTCAGAGGCTCTGTAGTTACCGTGGAAACACTGTCATCATCTTCTACAACATTGATTCACCAGTAAAACCCATGGAGTTTGATCAATGACAGCGGTCGTAGACACAGGTTTTGTGTTCAGTTAATGATATATTTTATTGAAAAAGTAACTTTTTCTTCAATTTTCTCTGTTTTTAATATAATAACCTTCAACTTTAATCTGTGCTTTTATGAACATCTACATGATCAGTGAATTAAATACAGGAACATGCCTGATTTATACTGATAAAATACAAAATACAGAGGATATTATTGTAAATAAATTAATTACCTACAATAATTATGTGTGGAAGACAGTATGAACCTTTACCAGACTTGTTTTATGTTCAGTTAATGATATATTTGACTAAAACAGTCAGATTTTGTTCAGTTTTCTCTGTTTTGATCTAATGACCTTTGATTTTACTCTGATATTTAACTCATACAGACAGAGCGCCACTTTTATATCAGTTCCCTTTGAAAATTTTCTCTATATCTAACCTTTTTTAAGTGATTTATCACCATTTATTTATAATATTATCCTTCGTATTATGTATTTTATTCACTGATCATGAAGATGTTAAAAACTAAGGTTAAAGTTGAGGGTTATTATATCAAAAGCAGAAAAAACTGAAGAAAAGTGACTTTTTCAGTCAAATCTATCATTAACTGAACATAAACCAAGCATTTCCACCCACTGTCATTGATCCAACTCCATGCATTTATTGATATATAAACTAAACCGTGATCTTTTCCTAACCCTAACCAAAGGGCTTTCATTACATAAACCTGATGTAATTGTAACTGTTTTGTTTGAATTCAGTGTTGTTAACTTCACTAACTAAATGATTTATCACCATTTATTTAGAATATTATCCTCCATATTATGTATTTTATCAGTATAAATCAGGTATTTTCCTGTATTTAATTCACTGATCATGAAGATGTTCATAAAAACTAATAAAAAGTTACTTTTTCCAGTCAAATAGATCATTAACTGAACATAAACCAAGCATTTCCATCCACTGTCATTGATCCAACTCCATGGGTTTATTGATACATAAACTAAACTGTGATCTTTTCCTAACCCTAACCAAAGGGCTTTCATTACATAAACCTGATGTCGTTGTAACATTTTTGTTATAATTAAATGCCGTTAACTTTACTAAGTGATTTATCACTATTTATTTATAATATTATCCTTCATATTGTGTATTTTATAAGTATAAATAAGTATTTTCTTGTATTTAATTCACTGATCATGAAGATGTTCATAAAAACTAAGGTTAAAGTTGAGGGTTATTATATCAAAAGCGGAGAAAACTGAAGAAAAAGTGGCTTTTTCAGTCATATATATCATTAACTGAACATAAACCAAATATTTCCATCCACTGTCATGGATCCAACTCCATGCATTTATTGATATATAAACTAAACCGTGATCTTTTCCTAACCATAACATAAACCTGATGTGGTTGTAACTGTTTTGTTATAATTTAATGTCTTTAACTTTACTAAGTGATTTATCACCATTTATTTATAATATTATCCTCCGTATTATGTATTTTATCAGTATAAATTAGGTATTTTCTTGTATTTAATTCATTAATCATGAAGATGTTCATAGAAACTAAGATTAAAGTTGAGGGTTAATACATCAAAAGCAGAGAAAAGTGAGAAAAAAGTGACTTTTTCAGTCAAATATTTCAGTCAGTATATATCCATTCACTGTCATTGATCCAACTCCATGCATTTATTGATATATAAACTAAACCGTGATCTTTTCCTAACCCTAACCAAAGGACTTTCATTACATAAACCTGACGTAATTGTAACTGTTTTGTTTGAATTCAAGTCCGTTAACTTTTCTTTTTTGTCAATCCGACCCCTTTCTAAGTTCAGAATAAGCTTTCCTTCCTGCCCATGGTGGAATTTAAGTGATGTATGGTGCACACTTATGCATGACAGATGAAAATGACTTCAAGTGTAAAAATGCCAGGACTTGTATAGACACATACCATGACTGAATATAAATAAAGACAAGCAGGTCATGAATCACTTTAGTTTAGAACTTCATTCCTGTCCCTTTTATTCCCCGCAGCCTTGACAAACAGCAATAACACCTGCAAGACAGTGATCAATCTACATTACATTTACAAACTACTAAAACAACACTCACCTTTTCTCCTTGCCGCAAAGCTACTGCGCTGTGGCTGAGGCCCGGAGCCCAGGAAAGAAAGCATTAAACTAAAAGGTCAGCCCTCAGTTATTACGCATGGCGCTGTTTGCTAATAGCTCTGCCCTGAGAGGCAGCTATTGATCAGGACCCGTCCCTGCTCCAACAGTGAGGAATACACACATTTTGTTTGTTCATCCTAATTGAGCAGGGTTCACCTTGTCGGTCCTCCTCCTGCATGTGCACATACTTGCCCGTCCTCCTGTTCTAAACATGTTCATAGGTCGTTTAAGCAACTTCTGCAACGCCCAATTTTTTTTTCTATCTACCAGACAGACCTTTAAATATCAGAAAATGCACAATGATGCTGTTGTTTTAGTATATGTATGAAATCCCTCTAGGACAGAGGTGTCAAACATGCGGCTCAGGGGCCAAAACCGGCCCACGAAACGGTCCGATCCGACCCGTGGGATGAATTTACAAAGTGCAAAAATGACACTGAAGATATTAAACCCCTGTAGGCCTATCAGCCCGCCGGCAGGCCAAAAAAAAAAAATTAACCCTTTCATGCACAGTGGTCACTACAGTGGACAGTTATTCTACAGCTGGTCTCTTGTGTATTTATGGATTTTGTTGTTTTTCTTGCATATCAACCAACACAGTGGATACTTATGCACCATCCCATAATACACTGCAATTCATACCATTACTGTAACATTCCTGTTCTTGGTAAACCTGATCTGGAGCAACATATTTGATTGTAAATCAATTGCTAATTTTTATCAGACTGTAATTAACAGTTTTTTTTTTTTTTGTTTGTTTTTTTTTACGTTGTTGTGTTTTGTTGTTTTTTGCACATTATTTGAGTGAGTAATAACTACTACTACAGTATGTTAAAATGTGAGAAAACATCAGATTAGCAACATTAAAAAAAAACCCAAAACATTTATTTCCTAGTTTTCACACAGTATGTCAGTAAATACATGTTTCTTTGCTTCAAAAATTAAATGCATGGTGCCCAGCTGAGTGGACATTTTTGTAACTCCATGAAAAACAGGTTCATAAAAAAAAAAAAAAAAAATTCAATCGCATTGTTTTTTTAATGCCTAAAGAGGAATAAAAACACTCAGGAAAAAAAATCTTGATTAAGGTTCTCATAATTCATGCATGAAAGGGTTAATATTCATCTACTATAAAAATAGAATAAATCAGGACAATGGATGTTTTTTTTCAACTTTTGCTCAAAGTTTAGACGCTAATGTTAATAAAAGTACATCAAAAGTGTATTTTAGTGCAAACTTTAATGTTCAAACATGATTTTTAATCTTTGTGGGGTGAAATACACGCTATTAAAAATCTCTGACACGAACAATTAATTTATGCATATCATCGTCAATCCAGCCGAAAAAAAAACAGGCAGGGATAAAAAATTCTAATTTCTCTTTTAGTTTGTTACAGTTTACTCAGGTATAGTAATAGATACAATATTTTAGACACTGGGAATAGATTCTGTGAGGTTTCTAAATGTCCATAGACACCAAGAACATCCATATGAACCTTATTATTATAAGTATTAGAAGTAATTCTTCATTTACTTTGGGTATGTCTTTTTAGGCGTTTTTCCCCTGAAAATATGGTCAGGGTTAAACAGGTTAACATAGTGGTTCCCAGCCTTTTTTGGCTCGTGACCCCATTTTAGCATCACAAATTTCTGGTGACCCCAAAATTTAGAATTTTTTTTTTTTTTTGCTAAAATTAATTTGTTTTTGATCGTGTAATAGTTTGCTATACTATGCTGGAAATAAACGTTAATTTTAGTTGACATTTAGTCTATATAATGTATATTATTATGGACGGAGGCAGAAAAGCCAGGTGTAGATTACTGCACAAAGTGAGAATTTGATTTCCCTCGGTCAGGATATGTACAGTCAGTCCAGCTTGGATTTAAAAGGCTGACAATTAATACTGAACAAACAAGAACTCAAACTATGAATTATGAAAGAGCTGCAGCATCTGAAACTGACCACAATGAACATTTGACAGATAAACAGAACCACAGTGCTTCAGTTTCAGCTTCAGTTTGTCATGTCTTTTATGTATTGTCTCTGTCAACTCACCATATATTTTTTAATAGTCATTTTTGTTTTGTTTCTTTTAAATCAATTACTAGAAATTTCAGGTGACCCCACGAGGGGCCCCAATCCCAAGGTTGAAAAACACTGTATTAACAGATAAAGGTAGGGTAGGCAATTCTGGAAAAATGGTTCAAGCAAGCTACATTTTGAAAATAAACAATTCAAAAGTCCAAACCTCTTTCTTCAGACTTCCCCCCCGAAGCCATGCATCCAGAGTACCGGAACATGAACTGCTTATTCCTGAGGGTTCACGAGTGCCACGCTGCATCACTTGCCGCCCCCCCAGATCCATGTGTACCTCTGAATTCAGGTCTGTTTATGAGTATATTAGATTAGAAGTTGGACTTTTCACTTGTTGTTTTGATACATCTTCTAAGTAATCTAGTAAGAACAGCTGATTGCAGTAAGACTGATGTCAAGCTAACAGCCCACTACAGTTTGCTTTGAATGCTGTAATCTGTGCATTTCCCTATTATGTTTGTCGACAGAACAGCCCCAGTTCATACCTATCTGGCTAACGTTACATTTTCTAGGGATTTATATTAGTGACAAAACAGTTTGCCGGTGAACTTTCCATCCTAATATAGCTAATATAGCCAAGCTCTGGCTCTGGCTTTGTTTCTGTATAAGTGCTCCAAGCCTCTGAGAACGCACGATTCATGCACGAAGAGGGGTACGTGGGGGCGGGGGGGGGCAAATGGCAGTTGAGTCTGATAGACATATCACCGTTCAATCGTTTCGATGGGCCGGTTCAAATGATTGGATGGTGTTTTTACAGTTCTGTCCTTTCCACAGGAGACTAAAACTATTTTTATTTTTGTGTTAGAGCATTTATTAATTGCTTGCAATCGGGGTGTGAAGGGGATTTTAAACAATATTGTAAAAAAAATGCTCCAAGAAAACGTCTCCTACCCTACCTTTAAGGATAACTAATTTTAGTGCAAGTTCCACATACAGACCAATAGGATCTCAACAGGGGCCGCTACCAACTGTGGGCCCATTCAAAAAATTCTGTATCGGATCTGTCAGGGGGTGGTTCATACATAATGACACTTACGCTAGCATGAACACGAAACTGAAATGTAACATGCTTTCAACGTCTGATTCCCGACTTCTACGCCTCTCTTATACAAACCAAAAAAAAACCATTCATTCATTCATTCATTCATGGTCGTCCTGAAGATGGCATCAAAATATGTTGCATGTTGGATGGACTAGTATTATACCTTCAGTGGAAATGCATGTTTTGGAACGCAAACCGAGCCAAACTGAGGCAAGATGAGATGATACCATGGGTGGAAAAAAAAAGCAAACAACTGGCACGAGAGACACAATCAAATAAAGATATCTGCCAGAATAAATGTGCATAGTTATGTGAATATTTACATATTGTATACCCATATGGTGCAAGTAAACTAAATACAGACCATGACTCTGAAGACTGACAGATTTAATCTCAAGCTGCTCTGTGTAAATTGGACCTGGATGTGTATTCAAGGCGGGTGTTTCCAGTGTCTGACTTCACAATTGTGCTATTTCTTGAGAAGTTTCAAATATATACTGTATATATATATATATATATATATATATATATATTTTTTTTTTTTTTTGCTTCAGGTGGCATAAACCACTTTAGATTATGGCAATAAACAGAAAGTAAAAGAAGTCAGAAAGGCACCTTGCGACAAACCTCTACTTGTGATGAGTCAGAATTTGGCTTTTTATGCTCTGCTCTGAGAAGTGCACATAAAAGTACTCGTTTGCTGTAGTGCCTCACAATGGGACTAACAATAAATGGGTTTGTTGTGGCAGAAGTATACAGATTTTTTTTTGTTTACTGGGCCGACTAAATTGCAATTAAACCATCTGGATTTAAAAATGTCTGCCACTACAAAAGCAGTGTTGTGTGAGTTACTTCCGAACTGTAATCCATTACAGATTAGTTGTTACTGTTATTTAAAAGTAATTCATTGCCTTACAATATTACTGTTTTTGAATTGCAGTGCATTATATGACTCCTGTATTACTTTGGAGTTACATATGGACTCTCGTCATAAGTGTCAACCCCCAATAAAGGAGATAGGAGAGCGTCCTGAAGTACTTGTGGACAGATAGCTCAGTAAGTAACACTACGGTACAATGTTTGAATCCCAGCAGGAATGCTTGCATTGTTTTCAACATTTGACATGTTCAAACAGGGGGCGTGGTGTCGAGGACGCCGGTAGATAAAGCTGTAATCGATAAAGAATTCTAACTAGTCATAGAAACGTTAGCTTACCTTGTCATTGCTGATCACAGGGATCATGCTAACTAGCTTCTGTACAGCAGGGTTAGGGTTAGTAATGAGCATACGTCCATGTGGACAATGGACTGTCTTCTGCCGTCTTCACCCCTTTGCTGAACACCAACAGGAAATAGAACTTTACTGATGCATTTTTGATTCCTTAAGGTGCCCTGCCACACATATTTCATTACTTATGTGGTAATGTCAGAAGTTCTACCATAGACTCTGTAACATTTTTTGTAGAAAACATGCCTTGGTTACCAAGTTTTAAGTAATTCTATCATGATATTGAAAGCCCGTTGGAAGACTCAGTGTTACAAACCAGGGACTAGAGGAACCCAATTGCGTGTGGTGAACGACAACAGACAGACTCGGGAAGGCGTGAATGCAAATTAAAATTTATTTGTACAAAAAAAATACATATACAGAAGGGAAACAAACTTAGATAACGGAGAACCAAGGGCGTCACCGAACCGGGAGGAAAACACGAACTAAACCAAGGGAGCCGGACCAGCATGGAAGCAAAGATGTTCTGGCACACAGCACAGGAGCTGCAGGGCTTTTAAGCAGGAGGAGAGCTTGATTGCAGATCAGCTCCTGGTGTGTGCCATTACCTGGTCAATCACAGAGGGGGAGGGGAGGAAACAGAAGACAACCAAACCAAACCAAACCAAAAAGTGGGTCATGACACTCAACTGAATTTGTGCCACTTCTCATGAATATTCAACATGCTAATCTGCTTGACTGATTGGCTAACAGCTAGCCAATGAGAGCCTGGCTTTTCAGCATCCTTTACCCTGTGCAACAAGTACAGGAACTGGCGGAAACTAAAAACGAAACAACATGCTTTGAACGTCCAACTCCTGTCTTCTATACCTCTCTTGTACGACGAACCTTACACAGAATTTTTACAACTTCGAACCTGTATCCACTGGGCACAGCTAGCTTGCAGTATACGAAAATTGTCACTGAGCTAGATGAATTCAGTGGGCGTGGTCTCACCTGGGCGAGCTCATGAATATTAATGAGCTCAGGTATTAACACATCACACTGACCAGCTTTAATAATTGACCTGATTTCTCTGCTTATTTCTTTTCAGTGTCAAGAGCAGACAGAGGGGGTAACGGTTCATTGTCAAATTCACTACATGACACAAACACCTATGGACTGAACATATTTAAAAAAAAAATACAAGTAAAAACAGTTTTGTGTGGAAGGGCACCTTTAAGGTGTCATCTGTTTTTGTTTTTTTTTTTCCCGTTTGAGCAACTAAATTATGGACGAAAAGTGTGGTGTAATGCAAGCGCTATTGAACACGTCTTGAGTAAAATATTACTGATAATTGATTAGTAATGCCTTACACTACTGTGTTACAGCAAAAAGTAGTCAGTTACTGTAATGTATTACCTTTGTAACGTGTTACTCCCAACACTTTACAGAGGTGACTCAGGCAGAACTAAGGTGATCCTGCAGTGTTACCGATCTGCACTTTGTCTACATTACCAGTTGATTTATTTTAGGAGCCGTGGATTGTTTTTTTTGGGGGTTGATATTTAATTCATACGTGTAAACTAAATGGTGAGAGTTGAGAGGAGACTCTTAAAATTGATGGCATGATACACAGAAGCAAAATGGAAGCTTGAGTTTCCTTTAATTCATGAACGTTTCACTAGAAGCCTTTTATCTCCAGCCATGAGCCATTTGATGAATTGCTGCAGTTTCACGAAAGCCTCTGTTCTGCGGGAGGTCAATAACTCATCTATGATCACGGAGTGTGACCGTCGTGATGCACTCTGATCAAGAGAGTAAGTCTCTCTTAGTGATCAACTGCAAATCTGTCAGAGCTATGCCGAGCGACACAACCTTAAACAAATCTTCAACAGCTTGATGCCTTTCACAGTTTCATCACCGATACTCTGCCTCCACAAGTAAAAGTTCTATAGAATAGTTACTCCACACATAAATCATTTTGTAATTATGTATTGTATGCAAGGACTCTGGCATGTTGACAAATTAAGCTATCTGGAGAGGCAACACTATAGAGGCCTTAAATGAACCATTAACAAATAACTTGGACCGCAGTATGCTGCATGCTAGCACCCAAAGCTAAGAGATTACACTGGGTTACAAAAACATGTTTTTTGCAAGTTGTCTAGGTTTTTTCAACTGAATTAGGACCATTTTGCACCGCTAAATCCAAAAATGACATCTATTTTTCTCAATCAGGTCAGGGTTTTTTTTTGCTAATTTGATTTTTAAAAATTTGATCTTCTCACAAAATATAATAATTAATACCAAAATGAGATTGGTAAGCACACTTTATGAAACTTGTGACTTGATTCCTGTTAGGTACAATGGTGTATTCACCGCAGATGTAGCAGAATATGTCAGGCTTATTTTTGCAAGATCTTCTAGTCGAAGCCATTTCATTCACCTGTAATATTAAAAAAAAATTAATCTTAAATTGGCAAAAGTAAAATCTTCAGGACTCGTTTATTGCAAGAAATATGAAAGAATTTTGTATCATATGATGTGAAAATGCCCATAAATGTAAGCAAAAATGTTAAAAAGCCAATATGTAGCATAGTTCAGAAAGTTGACCTGATTGAGCAAAATGAATGTGATTTTTGGATTCAGCACACCAAAATTATCCTAAATCAGCTCAAAAAACTTAATAAATTTGTTGTTGACCAGTGTTATGAACAAGGTTTCTGAGCGTAGAGAAGCATAGTTGTGAAATCAGAAATGCAGTATTTTACTTAGATTCAGATTCAATTGGTTAAAGTGGACGGTCATTATACTGCAGTGTTTGAACAAAGCCCCACTAATGGCATCATGAGTCTACTGCCACACTGCAAAAATCTAAATCTGACCAAGTGTATTTGTCACATTTCTAGGCAAAATATCTCATCGCACTTAAAATAAGACATAATCACCTAAAGAGTAACTTTTCAGTGAGATATAAGAACTTATTTTCAGACAATAGATCTGGAAAATCTTATTTCAAGAAATCTAACCGAGATAATTTTCAGTTGTTCCATTGGCAGATTTTTTTGTTTGAATTAAGAAAAAAAAATCTTGAATTAAGGAAAAAATAAAAATCTTTCATTAATCTTGAATTAATTATCTTTACGGGGGGGGGGGGGGGGGGTGTTCAATAATGACATGTACAATAGCTGCTACCAGTTGTGGACCCCATGGAAGGTAATGTGGGCCCTTCTGAAATGAAATTATCTGTAAATCTGTCATTGGAGTTTGGGGGGGGGTATGAACGTACTGTAACAACTGAACAACTGGAGGTACAGGGGTGCATTTCATAAGTACTGTAACAACTGCAACGGGCGTAAAAACGGGCTTCTCTGCCTCTCTTCTACTGGGAAACTTACACAAAATTTTCTCAACTACTAACCTATGTATCCACTGGGCCCCCTGGAAATGCAGGGCCCCATGAATTTGTCCTGTTTACCCCCTCTTTACTGCACCCCAGGCTGTTGCTAATGCACCACATTTGTGCCTGAGTCCTCCCCTCTCAACTGTCTCGTTCCAAATGACCCCTGACGATGTCACTCACGATACCCTGATGTGAATTTGATATGGTAGGTCTTTAGTTATATTGCCATAAACTTGTTCTTAACTTTGGTTTAACCCTTTCATGCATGAATTATGAGAACCTTAATCAAGATTTTTTTTTTCCTGACTGTTTTTAATCCTCTTTAGACATGAAAAAAACAATGTGATTGAAAAATTTTTATGAACCTATTTTTCATGAAGTTACAAAAAGCTCCACTCAGCTGGACACCATGTGTTTCATTTCTGAAGCAACATACTGTGTGAAAACTATGAAATAAAAACATTTTTAATGCTGCTAGTCTGATATTTTCTCACATTTTAACACACTATAATACTAGTTATTACACAGTCAGATAATATGCAGAAAAAAAAACCAAAACAAAAAAAACCCCACATCTTTTTATTAAAAAAAAAAAAGTTAATTACAGTCTAATAACAATTAGCAATTGATTTATACTCAAATATGTCAGTGCAGATCAGGTTTATCAAGAACAGGAAAGTTACAGTAATGGGATGAATAACAGTGTATGGGATGATGCATAAGCGTTCACTGTGTTGGCTGATATGCAACTAAAACAACGAAACCCATGAAAGTACAAGAAAACAGCTGTAGAATAACTGTCCACTGGAGTGACCATTATGCATGAAAGGGTTAAATGCGTCTGTTAAATGTCCGAGCTGCAAAGAAAATAACGTTAGTCGACTCAGTTCCACCTGTTCGAACCTGACAATTTCTATTGAAATTAGGAACCAGTAATTGCTAACTTTACAGCCCCTGGTGAGAAATGACTCGGAACAGTGGGAATAAATAAATAGGGCTGTGTATTGGCAAAAATATGGCGATACAGTACAAATCACAATACTAGGATTGCGATACGACATATCACGATATATCATGATACTGTTAAAAAGGCAATTTTTTGTTTGTTTCTTGTTTTAAATGATAATTTCCTTGAAGAATTGAATTACAACAGAAATCTGCACAAATACTAAACACATTTTTATTTGATCACAACAGGATCTAATGCTATATCACAAAATTCTCCTCTGTTAAAACTTAAATTCTGTTTTACAGACATTATAGTTTAAGATCCTGCTCAAATGTTCATATTCTATTAGTTCAGAACTAACGTCATAACATTATTTTTGTTCAATCCCAACAAAGGAACTAACAATATTTAATAAAAGAATGTTAAATAATAAAAAATAAAATATAAACAAAAATGAAAAACAAAAAATCAAAAATGAACCTCCACAATATCTGCATTTGAATGAATACCTAAAAATATTGATGCAGTACTTTTTAATATCAATACAGTATCGTTAAATGAAATATAGCGATATATTGCAGAATTGATATTTTCTAACAACCCTATAAATAAATACATATTCCTAAATTAAGGAGTTACAGATTTTACCACCATGGCTGTGAAATGAGCATTAAATTCTGTTTTAAATAGCCTTAAAGTCTTAAATTTAACTTGTAGAAACCTGTAGGAACCCTGAGTTTGGTCTTTAGGCTTTATTTTCAAAAGGGACCAGTTTGTAGTGACAGTCCTAATTAAGTAAACATGGACTTTTTTCCTTTACATCTTTAAGAATAGGATTTTCAATGACATCCTTCTCTACTAGATAAAGCTATTTGAAGCAGATCTGGAAACATAAGAACAAAATTGATCACAGCATTAACTAAGGAGTCAAATTCATCTTGAAGCCGTCTGAAAAAAAAAAAAACTGCATCTATATTTGACAACACAGGCCTTATTTATACACAGTCAGGTGATGCATTTACGTGACAAATATACTGCAGGGATTCTCATTTATCCTATGTGGAAAAACGGGATTCATTATATCTTTGGTGAAACTCATTTTAAATTTCTATAAGGATGATATTGGAGAAAACAAACATTTTAATCCTAAAAGTTTTTAATAAAATCCAGCTCCTTGTGTTTATGCCAGAACCAATTAGATGATGATTCGGGAAAAACTCTGAAGGATAATTACTAAAAGAGGGCACCGACGGATGTGTCTTTGTCTTATTGTCAGCTGAAGAACGTCACATTGAAGGATAAATATACTTATCTGGCATTACTTTATTAACGGAGACAGGGAGGAGAGATAGAAGTGCGACTTGAAAAGAGGGTGAATGTGAGAAAGGGAGAGAGTAAGGGCAGAGGCAGCATTGTGGAGCTTATTAGGATTGACTCCCCCGCACTGCAGACACTTTAATAACTGTTCTTTATGTTATAATAACACAGGGCTGCCCCACCATGGACGGTTTCAATTTCTCCTCCAGTGTCCATCATGCGGTGGGCAGATTAAGGGCCTTGTGCTGCCTAATCGCAGACAGAGTCAGATTGCCCTCAGCGTAGCTTCGTTGGCTGTTAATGAGGCTATTTTCCTGGAGCGAGCGCCACTCAGGGGGAACTAATCTGTGAGTGGTGTGAAGTGCAAGGTGCAGAGGGGGCAGACAGAAGCACTGAGCATGAAAATGGCTGCAAGACCACTGGCGTTTAAGCTTTGTTATTTGCTGTCTTTAAGTGAATCTGAGCGCAGATAACACTCCAGTATTGTTGCACTGCTGTGACTTTATGAGCTGTCACTGCCATCATTAATACTGAACCCAACTATAATCAAATGTAAGGGCACATGACACATGGAATATGGCATGATTTAATGTTCAGTGGGTACGATTTTGGAGCATTTAGGAGCATCCAAGGGGCAAGGACCTCAGCTCCACAATGAAGCCAATGCAGAGCTATTGTAAAGTTGTAATACCGCTGATGACCACTAGATGCTGTTCCAAAAAGCCCTGGCTCACATAGACTTACACAGAACATCTATGTAAAAATACTCTATCTATCGATCGATCGATCGATCGATCGATCGATCGACTGGAGTAGATAATGAAGATTCTTTGCACACCTATAGATTGAAGCAGAAATCATTATGAATCAAATTGTTTTGAATCAAAAATCGATTTTGAATTGAATCGAAGCCCCAAAAATCAGAATCGAATCGAATCATGAGATTGTAAAAGATTTCCACCACTAGATGGTAGTTCCTTTGTTGGGATTGCACAAAATAAAGTTATGATGTTATGATATGAACTAATAGAATATGAGCATTTGAACAGGATCTTAAACTGTAATGTTTGTAAAACACAATTTAAGTTTAACACAGGAATATTTTGTGATATAGCATTAGATCCTGTTGTGATCAAATAAAAATGCGTTTAGTATTTGTGCAAATTTCTGGCATAATTTAATTCTTCCAGGAAATAATCTTAAAAAAAAAGAAGCAAACAATTTTTTTTCCCCGTGATATATCGTGATATATTGTACTGTGATCCTAGTATTGTGATTTGTATCATATCGCCAGATTCTTGCCAGTACACAGCCCTAAGCTGGACTATAACAAAGCGTATAAATGCTAGCTTGCTAGCTAACTAGATAGATAGATAGATAGATAGATAGATAGATAGATAGATAGATAGATAGATAGATAGATAGATAGATAGATAGATAGATAGATTCCAGTAGTTATTATATTCCAATCTCATCCATTTTATTTGAAAACTCTAATACATAAACTTTAAATTTCTTCCATTAATCCAGTGGTTCTTAATCTTCTTTCTCTCGCCCCCCCACCCCCATCCCCCCTTTGGAGAGCAAAAAAATCTCCAGGACCCCTAACATCATTGTAACAGTGGTGCATTTATAAGTTTTATTGAAAGAAACATCAGTATCATAAAAATACTTTTTGATTTTCCTTGAATAATTTTTTGTTCAAATTAAAAATAACATAGATTTTTCCTTGAAAAATGCAATTTCACTCAGTACGCACAGGCCATACGGACAGCTGCAGACACCAATGATGAAGGGGACATGTATTTACTCATACGCTTATTTAAAAAAAACAAAACAAAAAAAAAGGTGCACTCACAGATCCGGGTCTACTGCCAAAACATCTGGGACTTAAGCCCTGAATGCCCAGGTCTAATGACACCCATTGTGTATTCTATCAGTATGTTTTGAAATTGTAACTTTTGAGAAAAAAGTTGAATTTTTATGAATATTTAAAATAAAACATACATTAAGAACGCTCACCACAGACATGTTGGGGGTTAAAGGGTTAATGTGTCTGGTTTAGTAAGTTTTTTTTTGTCAGTAAAAGCAATGGAGAGTCAGAGACAGCTCATAATTTGCTTGATTTCTTTTTATCTCAGAACAGATTTAAATAAGGTTGCATTTTTATTATTGCATTCATATACAGTTTGAGAACAGTTAAGCCTAATAGCTGTAATGTTATTGAAAGCACTATCTTTCATTCACTGCAGATCTGTGAGTTATTTATGAGGCTAGGCTTTAATTTAGTTTTGTATGTCACTGTTTCATAGAGAGTAAATCACTGTTAATGCTATACAAAAAAATGCATAGGTCAGAAAAGACTAAGAAAAAGATATTTGTGTAATGCATAAAGGTTTGTTTTTGTGTGTGTGTGTGTGTGTGTGTTTCCTGCATCTAAATGACCTGAAAACACAGCGACAACAGTAAGTGACAACACATTTAATCCTCACCCTCATAAATACATGTTGGATCCCAGCCCTTATTTGCCTAAATCTAACAAGTATCAGCTAAAATATCAACACTTTCCAGAAATGACCTCACTCTCAAGGTCTAAAACTGAAATCGGTCTAAGGCTAGAGGCACAAGAGCACACTTCTTTTTTTTAATTTTATTATTATTATTTTTTTTTATTCCACTGTACCTTAAACAATCTACAACATTAAAAGCTTATTTCACCCTGCTCCCTGTCAATAGACATATTGGCAAATGAGTCTAATTTATTGGATTCACTAATGCTCTGAAATAATTTGGCTGTCTGCGGATGATTAATAGGAGCTTTTAAGCATCTAGATTTCCTTTATTAAATTTACACCAAATTCGTCTTCAGCAGCCTGCTCCCCAATATGGCTTTGTCAAATAATGTATTGACTGCAATATATAATGCCCTACACAAGCCTGCATATTAAAGACCGATTACTTGAAATGACAAAGCACAAATTGGTGAGGAGAGGGTAGATTTAGAGAGAGCTCTTTGAGTGAGGATATGAATTTTATGTCCACACATTTACACAATAATAGCTGTGTTACTACATCTAAACATACAGTAACGTCACAGCTTTAGTTTTCTATAAACACACATGATTAACATTTTGATGTTTGGTTTTTTACAATATATTTGCTGAAGTGTGTTGTGATTATGCCATTTTTTATTATGCTGATGCTAGACTTTTGAACCAAACTGATGTTGAGGAAAGTTATGTGAAATGAGTACTCCAGCCAGACAACTTAATACTGTGAAAATACTGAATTCAGACTTATTTTTACTTATGTGTGCAGTTTGATTTAACTCTTTCATGCATAGTGGTCACTACAGTAGACAGTTATTCTACAACAGTTCTCTTTTATATTAATGGTTTTTGTTGTTTTAGTTCCATAGCAGCCAACTCAGTGGACCCAGTGGTTTATGCATTGACCCATACACTGACATTCAGACCATTACTGTCACCTTGCTGTTCTTGATAAACTTAACCTGCACTAACATGTTTCAGTGTAAGTCACCTGTTATTTGTTAGACACAAAGGTTTTTTTTTTGCTTTTTTACTTCAACGCTTCATGTATATTATCCATAGCCTACAGCTTCGTGGGGCTTAAAGAAAAAGCTTCTATTTTGAGGTTCGGGTAGGAGGGCCCCTTAGCAGAATTTTGCCCAGGGCCACACAGAGGTCTGAACCGGCTCTGCTAGCAACACCTTAGAGTATATTGGCTCCTAGTTATCGTTGAATGGCAAATCAACTCAAGATGCCTGCTATTGCATGTATGTTGCCTGGCTGAAGTGGCACCAAGTAACCTAAAAATCCTGCAGTGCTTGAAATTCAAGATTCAAGTCAATTATCCAGCCGGTGGGATTCTATGGAGGCGAGAGCTGGACTATGATGAAGAAGGATGAACGCAATGAACATCGAGATGCTGCGGTGGATGCTCGGTCTGACAAGACTGGAGCGTTTTGCCAATGTGGATGGTCATTAGGTGCTTGGGGTTGATCACATTTAACCCATAAAGACCCTGAGCTACTTTTATGGCAGTTTCCAAATAAATTTTTCTCCATATGTAACCTTTCTTAAGTGATTTATCACCATTCATAATATTATCCTCTGTACTTTGCATTTTTTCAGTGAAAATCATGTATTTGAAGCTGAAACATGGGTTGGGAGTAAATAAGTTTTACTTCTTCTCACACCCTTTTGGGCTCCTAGGGGTGTATATTAATAGTGAATTATTGTATATGTTTATGTACAGAGTGTCCCATAAGTCTCCATACATAGGAGACATAATACATTCCATACATATGTGGTTCTAACATGTATTTCTTTATATTTCTTCTTTATAGTTCTTCAGCAGTGGAGGACACACATTGAAATGTGTTCCCGACAAAATGGCAGTCATATAGAGCATATTATATAAATAAAAATGGTTTATGTCAAGAAACGTTTATTTTTCCTATGTATGGAGACTTATGGGAGACCCTGTATATTGTGTATACAGAATGATGTGTAAATAATATGTGGATGTTTTATTATTTCTGTCATATTGTGAAACTGAAGCAACACTGTACATAGAGTGCACAAGCTCAAAATAAACCAATCAAAAAAAAAAAAAAAAAATCTTCTATTTAATTTAGTGATCATGTGGATGTTCATAAAAAGCTCAGTTTGAAGCTGAGGTTTATTGTATCAAAAACAGAGAAAACTGATGAAAAAGTGACTTTTTTAGCAAACATATCAATAACTGAATGTAAATACAAGTGTGTCCATCCACTGTCACTGATCCAACTCCATGGGTTTTACTGGTGAATCAATGTTGTAGAAGATGACAGTGTTTCCATGGTAACCACAGAGCTTCTGAACGTCCAAATGGGTCATATCTGATGACCGTGGAAAGATGACAAACTCCATTTTACACCAATTGTTTACATTTATTAATAGGCTTAGTGGCTCAGAAGTTATAAAACATTTTAGATTAGTAGATGATTTGGTTGTCGGTGACGATTTGGGTCTTTATGGGTTAAGACAAGACCTGTTGGCAATGGTGCAGGCATGTGGTACGAAACACCAACAAATCCATGATCCATGTGGGTCCACCCAGGTCATGACCCCAGGGCCAGAAAGGATGACATGCAGGATGTCGACGTCAACCCAGAAGACACTGTGGACCAGACAAAATGAAGAGCAGTTTACAAAATAGCCGACCCTGCAACACGATGGCAAAATCACCAGCAAGAACAGGGGCCTATTTTTTACGTATAAAATCCCAATTCTCACCAAGTATCCACTTATTTCCCCTATTGCTGACAAAATATATGCACCTACACATGCCATGACCCCCGCATTAGTATTGAAACATCTTAACCTCATTAGAGCCACAAAATGTAGTAACACAACCCTCCAGGAGGATGGAAGATAACAACGCTCAGAGGGATTTAAAGGAGGGAAGGGGGAAGCAGCTGGAGCAGGAAAAACAAAGGGGCTTACTGTAAAACTGTGAATGTTGCGTACAGCTCCCAGTCTCACTTTGTGCAAGCGGAACATTGCTGTACAAAAAAAAAAAAAACAGAAAAGAAAAATATGTAGAAACGGCTTGGGAAAACAAGAAGCAGAAAGGCTAAGATTAGTACTTTATTGCAGAGGATGATATAATGGTGCCCCAGACGTAGCCCTTGACAGGACAGGATATGTCTTTGTGTGAAGGATGACAGCTTCGACACTTAACAACTGGCCACTTGCTTCCACTGACCTGCTTCTGTGGTGTATTTTGGGAAAATCTCATTTCCCGCTGCTCCCAAAAGGTTACAATCTACATTTAGGAAATGTGCTTTTGATGAACCTTTTATTAGTGATGGTAAAGGAAAGACAGAGGTTGGAAGAGGTGGCTTAAAAGATAAAAACTCCATAGGTTCTCCAGGGCATGGATACAGTCATACTGTGGTTTAGTAATGTTAAGACATAATAATAATAATAATAATAATAATAATAAAACACGAGCGGTCTTAAGGCCCTTGCCCTCCCGTGCGACCCCCACGCAATCGTCGAGGCCACCGACAGTGAGAGGACACCATATCATTGGATTGATCCAGCATTCTGCGAGATAAGCACAGTTTTATACTTATGAAAATGAACACTTCATCGTGACCTCATCACAGCCACGCCCAACATTTGATCAAAAATGTAAGTGATAACTTTTGATCCCACATGTGTGTAGGTGATTTTCACCAAGTTTGGTGCAAATTGGATGTAAACCCTAGGAGGAGATGAAGAAAGTATGAGGGGTGGGATTCTGACAGAAACCCATCAATTTCTATGGCACAGTTTTGATGTTGTCATGGCAACTTGATTGTAAACAGGGGTGTGTCCTCACTGACTTTTTGGTTCAGCACTGCATGAGGGATCTGTGTGTCAAATTTCTTGTTTCTATGTCAAAAAAAAAATTTCACTCCCATCCAAAAACTGTAGGGGGCGTGGGAGAGCCAGTTTACGATGCAGCTATACGAGTTACGTATCATCGTGTTCAGGTTGTCATTCCGCACAAATGTTACATTGGGTCCAACTCAATCTGATACTGTCTGTACGAGATATACTCGCTTTTATACTTCTGAAAATGGCCGCTTATTTGTGAGACAAGCCGAGCCGAGTTGAACCTGTTCCGTGTAGTAGAAATGTGGCAATAGAGGAATTATTAAAGCATCTTTAGTTTCACTTTCACTGTACGCCCCCCCCAACCGGGCCAGGCATCATCTGTTATTATTATTGGTTCACACTGTACATATTATATTGTCTGTAAAGACATGGAAATATAAAAGACAGTTAATGCAAACACACCCGTTTGTACTCTTTTATTCCCTCACCCAATGAGAATCGATAAGGAATCGGATCGATAAGCAAAATCAATTATGGAATTGGAATCATTAAATTCTCAACGATTCCCATCCCTAGTGATGGTACAATAAGAAAAAGACTGAACAAATATGGCCTCTTCAGACTTGTTTGGGAGGGTTGCCAAAAGAAAACCTCTTTTCTCTTAAAAGATCATGGCAGCACAGTTTATGTTGCATCTGAAAAACACAAGAAGACTTCTGGAACAATATCCTCAGACACATGAGACACAAGGCCAAAAAAAAAGTGCAGATATTCAGCTATAAATAAATAATTCCCAGCACCACATTTAGTGAAAATCAAACACAGTACATCAGCATGGGAGAGGACGGGCCATGAGTTGGGCTTGTTTTTTTTGTTTTTTTTGCTGCTACAGGACATGGGCAAGTTGCAGTCGTTGAATCGAGTATTTCAGAGTCAGATGTGAGTCCATCTGTCCAACAGCTAAAGCTTGACTGAAACTAGGTCATGATGCCAGAAAAACCCACAGTAAGAACAGAACAGGACGACTGAAAAACAAAATAAACACTGAAGCGCAATGGTGGGACTTCAGGAGAGTGGTGCATAAACAAATGCCCACAAACCATAATTAACTGAAGCAACGATGTAAAGAAGAGTCTCTCATGACCGTGTTAGAGACTGATGAAGTCATACAGAAAATGATTACTGGAAGCTATCTTATATTATAAAAGGGAAGTGGACTCTGTGTGCGTGTCTTGGGCATCACACAAAATCCGTACAGAGCTGACTGCTGCAGTTCAGCATGTTTATGTATTTTTGGTCAAGGAAGAGACTAGTGAAAACGGCAAGTTGATAGGACCAAGATTTTGGGAGATATTCGTAATTTTGGAATAAAATAGCCTCATAATTACATCACCAGAATCACGTGAATGCTTTGGCGGTGACTACTGGACAAATGTGGTACAGCATGCGTGAATACACAGCAAATGCCCCCTCTGGAGGATGTTGGGGCTGGTTTGGACATGGGGCAAAAATAATATAAAGTGAAAACTCTAAAAAAAAACTTGAGTTATATATATATAAAAAATAATAATAATATAAAAGTCAATGTATAATGTATGTATTGTAATTCCACTTCTTTGTATATACTGTTACATTGCTCAAAAAAGATGAATAATAAAAAAAAAAATAATAATAATAAAAAAAAAAAAAGATGGCTGAAGTAGCTAACAGTTTTAATCGGTTCTTTGTGAATGTTGGTCCGGACTTAGCAAAAAACATCCCAAATCCAGGGCCGAATGGAGTCCACATGGATAAATTAATAGAAAGGAATCTACACTCAATGTTTCTGACAGCAGTTGAAGAAAATGAAATTATCAACATTGTAAAAAAGGGTAAAAATAAAAGATCTATAGACTACAATGGTATCGATATGACATTAATTAAACAGGTGATTGAGGGAATATCGAAGCCATTAGCATATATCTGCAATTTGTGTTTTCTATATTATGTTGTGCAAAGAAGTCAATAGTAGTAATCAGGAAGCTTGTGTCATATCCATATTGGAAATAAATCAATTTAAAAAAAAAGAAAAGAATATACAACAAATATCCGTGCTGGGAGACTGGGACATTGCCCCCTCACCACCTTGTTTTTCGCATCCCACCTTCTGCAATGATGAAGTCTAGTTACGAAAGATGGTTCCATGTGCTATTAAACCAGTGGATGGACCAGCTTTATCACTATCATGGGGCTGATGTCACTTTATTTCCATTTGCACTTACTCAGACCAGAAACTGTTTTAAGCCCCTTCACAAATGGACCATATTTTCATTCCTGCGGTGAGGTTTGCCTGGTGGTTAAAAATGTTTCACCCTGTGTGAAGGACTTCTGAGAGGAGGAAAATGTTCTTATTATCATGTAACTGTTAGAGTAGAATATCGAGATCAAACCGATGTAATATTACTAACATCAGCATTTGTCTTTTTTTGGTACGGTGGTAAAGATTTTTGGTGATATCGAGTTTCAAAATAAACTCTCATTTAGCAGATGATGACTGTATTGATTCTACACAGACTTAACACAGAAAACAGTGTAAACAACAGCTGATAAAAATGATAATACACTGACTTGTCATTGACAGTGTAATTAATGTGAAAGTAATACATTACAGTAACAGATTCCTTTTTACTCTAAAGCAGTAATCTACGGCATTACTAATCAATTTTCAGTAAGATTTTACTCTTACTTCTACTCTGCCTTTTTTGGCTCATGACCCCATTTTAACATCACAAATTTCTTGCGACCCCAGACATTCAAAATGGAAACTTTTTTTTGCTATAACTACTTTTTTTTTTTTTTTGATCATGTAATAGTTTGCTAGACTATGTTTCAAATAAATGTTAATTTTAGATGACGTTTAGTCTATTTAATGTATAATGTCTTGGTCTCCAGACCCTTTAGTCCACTGGTTCCCAACCTTTTTTGGCTCGTGACCCCATTTTAACATCACAAATTTCTGGCGACCCCAGACATTCAAAAGGGAGACATTTTTTTTTTTTTTTTTCGCTAAAATTAATTTGTTTCTTATCATGTAATAGTTTTCTATACTACGTTGCAAATCCATGTTAATTTTAGATGACGTTTAGTCTATTTAATGTTTATTATTATGGACGGAGGCAGTAAAGCCAGGTGTAGATTACTGCACAAAGGGGAATTTGATTTTCCTTGGTCAGGATATGTACAGTCAGTCCAGCTTGGATTTACAAGGCTGACAATTAATACTGAACAAACAAGAACTCAGACTATGAATTATGAAAGAGCTGCAGCATCTGAAACTGACCACAATGAACATTTGACAGATAAACAGAACCACAGTGCTTCAGTTTCAGCTTCACAGTTTGTCATATCTGTTATGGATTATGCTTGTCTCTCTCAACTCATCATATATTCATTATTAGTTAATTTTTATTTTTATCAATTACTAGAAATGTCAGGCAACCTCATTGGAATTCCAGGCGACCCCACGTGGGGTCCTGACCCTAAGGTTGAAACACACTGTGGTACATGTTCAGTAGCGCTTATGTTACAACTAGGGATGCACCGATACCACTTTTTTCCAGACCGAGTACAAGTACAGGGTGGGGAAGCAAAATTTACAATGAACATTTAGTTGTTTTTTCTCAGCAGGCACTACGTCAATTGTTTTGAACCAAACATATATTGATGTCATAATCATACCTAACACTATTATCCATACCTTTTCAGAAACTTTTGCCCATATGAGTAATCAGGAAAGCAAACATCAAAGAGTGTGTGATTTGCTGAATGCACTCGTCACACCAAAGGAGATTTCAAAAACAGTTGGAGTGTCCATAAAGACTGTTTATAATGGAAAGAAGAGAATGACTATGAGCAAAACTATTACGAGAAAGTCTGGAAGATACTATTAAAGAAGAATGGGAGAAGTTGTCACCCGAATATTTGAGGAACACTTGCACAAGTTTCAGGAAGCGTGTGAAGGCAGTTATTGAGAAAGGAGGAGGACACATAGAATAAAAACATTTTCTATTATGTCCATTTTCTTGTGGCAAATAAATTCTCATGACTTTCAATAAACTAATTGGTCATACACTGTCTTTCAATCCCTGCCTCAAAATATTGTACATTTTGCTTCCCCACCCTGTACAAGTACTTACATTTGAGTACTTGCCAATACTGAGTACCGATAAGAGTACTTAACCCTCTGGTATCCGGGTGCACCTTTTAGGCACACTTTGCACTTCGTTTTAAAAAACTTCATATTATTCTTCGTAATTTAAATAAGGTGGCTCGGGCATCTGTTTTGGATGCCTCCTGGACGCCTCCTTTGGGAGGTGTTCCGGGCATGTCCCACCGGGAGGAGACCTCGGGGAAGACCCAGGACACGCTGGGGAGACTATGTCTCTCGGCTGGCCTGGGAACGCCTCGGGGTCCCCCCGGAAGAGCTGGAGGAGGTGTCTGGGGAGAGGGAAGTCTGGGCATCCCTGATTAGACTGTTACCCCCGCGACCCGGGCCCGGATAAAGCAGAGGATAATGAATGAATGAATGAATTTAAATAAGGTTAGAATTCAAAAGTTGTTAATTTTTGCCTGATCTTTAAAATTCTGGCCACCAACTAAAATGTGCACATTGTAAACAAAAGAAAATTACAAGACTAGCATCTGTCTCCGAAGTGTGCCTAAAATGCACTATTTCTTCCATTTGATATGTATGATTAGGGCTGACCTTGACTTACAATTAAATCAAATTAGAGCAGAAAAATAAATCAACATATAATATTTAATAGTTTGATTTATAGGTGTGCATTTTACGCACACTTGGTGACAGATGCTAGTATTTTTGAACATTTGACCTAGCGCCAAAAATAATAATGGAAATTAACCAATGTTGGAGTTAATCACTGACATATGCCAGGATGAAAAAATCAAATAATATGTGATCCACTTTTTCCGTAGTATATTGAAAAAAAAAAAATTTTGTGTGTGTTTTTTGCATCCAAAAAAAAAGGTTTGTTTACATTACAAACATGGCATTTAAAGGGTTAAAAAATGTGACAATTATTGAGTATTTGGTATCTTCATTTTACGGCATCAAGTTGATGAAATAGAAAAAAGTGTAAAAGAATTAAAAACAAACTGCATGAAAATTTTTTTGACATTATTCCACAAGTTTTTTCCAGACCTTGGTGCTTAGAAAGGGCCTTGCTGGACGGGATACCAGAGGGTTAATAATACCATTCCAGTTCTTAGTTCCTTTTGAAAATGGGTTTTATTGATGTTGTCATTAGTTTGACTCTAACAAAGTGCTGCTACTGACATTTAATGCATTGGAATGAGTGTTTCTCAATCAATCCACCAAGTCCATACTGGACAAATACCACAAAGAAAAGTAAAGTATTTTGAGAAGAAGGAAGTCATACATGTTTGTCAGTAACTTACACAACACTGGTCTTTGTTATACAGTAGTCCCTCGTTTATCGCAGGGGTTACGTTCTAAAAATAACCCACTACAGGCAAAATCCGCGAAGTAGTCAGCTTTATTTTTTACAATTATATATGTTTTAAGGCTGTAAAACCCCTCACCACACACTTTATACACTTTTCTCAGACAGGCGTTAACATTTTCTCACATTTCTCTCTTGTTTAAACACTCTCAAAGTCCAAACCTTCATAGATTTTACAAAATAAGTACAGTATTATAGAATGAAACCAAAGATCAAAACCTGTTTTCAGTCAGCATCTTCCTCTGGCTTCCGGGTGCGACCGCAGGTGCCTTTGTCGGTGCAGAATGTTTCGTCGACATTGTGGGTTTTGTCGGGGAGAAAACTTGCAAACATACAGCACTTCAGAGTCACACTGCTAGCGATCGAACATTTGTGTAAATTTGGCAAGAAGAACGCATTCTGTACTGTACAGGAGACACGGCACGGAGGAGATTGATTGACACTGGTCTACAGTCCCTTAGCCAATCAGGACGCAGAACACAGTGTTCGTACGCTGTAAAAAAAAAAAAAAAGCATGCAAAATTGCACTAAAAAAATCTGCAAAACAGCGAGGCCGCCAAACGTAAACCACGTTATAGTGAGGGACAACTGTATTAACATTGGATGCATCCATGTTTGTCTTTCATGCGGCTGTTCGTATACAACCCGGTAACTTTCCCCCCCGTTCACGTATTGTAGGATTATTGCTGAGTCCTGTAGGTGAGTGAAGGACAGTGTGCACCGAAGTGAACTTGCTGTTGATGAGAAAATCTGCTCTGGTGGTGGAGGCTCGTCCCAAATGAGCCAGTGCACGAGCAGGTGTGAATGAGTCAATTAAGAGTTTTAATGAGGGGGAGGCCGAGATGAAGGAAGGCGAGGAGATGACGGAGAGAGGGATGGTGCAGAGAGGAGGTGGGAGTTGATCTGCATACCTAAGTGAAGGCAGGATTCTGATCTAAGGAGGCTCTCATGTGGATCGGATCACTGCCAAGCTCTGCCTCTCAATAGTCTGAGTGGCTGTCGGTGGGCTTCTGCCCGTTTGTGTTCTCCCCGTCTGCACAGCCTCTATTATAACTGCACCCAGGATGAGGAGGAGGACGAGGATGGAGACAGACTTCTTTGCTGGAAGTTTTGCTGCCACTGGAAGTATCTAATGTTCTTTTCATCAGCATTCGAGCAAAAGAGCATCTGATGTTTCATTTTTCCCCCTCATCATGGACTACTTATGTGTTTTCCAAGTATCTGTTGCCGTCGGAAAACTTCTTAAACGAAGCACTAACTTTTCAGTTTTGACTTTTGTGGACTTGATCAAGTGATGAAGTGTTTGCAGATTGTGTGTTTGGGTAATCTCATTGTGGTGTTTCCAAAGTCAGAAACTCCAAATCAAATCTTCTTAACTAGAAACTTCTTTTAAATGTATTATTTAATTATTTACTTAACATAGTTGTAATCACAACATCATTTCAACTGATTCTATGTGGAAAAAGCTTTGCCAATAAACTCAGTTTGCATCAATGGAATAAAACGCTTTGGTTTAAACTCTGCAAAAACATTATTTTTGTATCAGTGCTGCATTTTGTTATTCATCTTTGTGGAACTGTATTTCAAATGAGTCTGAAAACAGACTGATGTTAACTGCCAGAACCAATGACCTTGAATCCAACGTGATATCATGACTAAATATACACGCCACTTTTAACTGGCATGTTATCTGTACGCATTTTAAGCTTTTGCATATATGTTCAGGCCATTATTATCCCCCTGTCCAACCTGAATTGATGCGTCCAATAGCATGCACTGAGGGTTAAGGTTAGGGTTATGTGAACCATGATCTTGGCATAAATTGACATGTGATCAAATGGCGTTGAATAACACACGAAATGTCGAAAATGCGTAGGTGTAGTCTGGGGCGCTGCTAGCAATTGTGGGCCCTTTCATAAATGTATGTATGCATTATTGTAGTGCAATAATATAATAATAGGCCCATAATTACACTGAATACTGCTGGACATTAATTAATTAATTGTGTAGAATGCTGAAAGTTGTTCAGAGTATATGATGATGTTTTATTTATGTGTCTTTTATACTTGTAGTAACACTTTTTTATGCTGCTTTTTTTTATTTTTTTATTTTTTTTTTTAGATATTTATGCCATCAGGGTTTTTCTTTTATATTTTAGTTTTTGTGCTCTTTTATATACATTATTTATACTTTTTTATGGCACCTAGGACGATTGCACCTTTTAAAATTTCGTTGTACCTGTACAATGACAATAAAGACATTCTATTCTATTCTATTCTATTCTATTCTATTCTATTCTATTCTATTCTATTCTATTCTATTCTATTCTACAGGGTGTCCCATAAGTCTCCATACATAGGAAAAATAAACGTTTCTTGACATAAACCATTGTTATTTATATAATATGCTCTATATGACTGCCATTTTGTCGGGAACAAATTGATCCAAAACACTTCTTGTTTTTTTGAACTTGACAATAAGTTTTGCCACAGTGTCGTGTGTGATACTCGTCCCATGTTTTCTGTTAAATGCGCATGCAACCATACGACTGCTTGCTGAACCGGCCATCAGGATGATTTCAATTCGTTGCTCTTTATTCAAATGCATTCTTTGGGTTATCTGAAATATAAAGAAATACATGTTAGAACCATATATGTTTGGAATGTATTATGTCTCCTATGTATGGAGACTCATGGGACACCCTGTAGAGCATTTTACATCCAGGTTCAATTAATCAAACTCAAAAAGAAATGTAACATAGAATTCAGACCAAATTGAACAGTGATTTCCTATTTATTTTTCCTAATTCTCAGTCAATTTCGGACATGAATCTGTTTCTCCCTCATAAAAAGACGAAGCCTTACAAAACAGCGACCTAGTTCTGAAGAACTCAGCATGTTCTTTATATTTGCTCCTCTCCTTTCTCAGCAGATCTACTGGTTTTTGTCCGTTCTATTTTCATCTGTGACCAGCTTCTTTCTCTTGCTCAGTGTGTGGGCCCTGTCCCCAGGCCAGTAGGGATAATTAGATTTGGGAATGCAGAGAATAAGTCGGCGCTCATCCCAATATACGCGCACGCAAATGCACACGCGCAACACGCTCTGGATTATGCAAATCAGCGGCTCATGCTTCTTTTGAAATGTACAGAATGAGGATGAAGGAGAGTTGCTGCAGAGATAAATACAGGGTTCAAACAGAGGACATAGGAATCAACATGTTCGACTTCACACAGTGGAGCCACATTGACAACTGGTGTTATTTTAGTGAAGCGCTGCAATACTGTGATTACTTTACAGCAATTAGTGGAAGGAAGTCAAACTCAATATAGAGCAATTACATTCCAGGTATCGTTCACACTGGTTCGTTCCATACAGATTAATGGACTGACGTAAGTTTGGTCTCATTGGATCCAATATGTGTTTGTTTAACGCAGGAACAAACCAACAGTTCAACAGTTGGATGATGTGACTTTGTAAATGTCGTCCTCATCCACTGATAAGTTTATACCAGGGGTCTACAAGCTGTGGCTCCAGGGCCACACATGGCTCTTTAGCATCTCTCTACGCTGTGAAAAAAAAAAAAAAAAAAAACAGTAAAAAAAACAACAATGTATTATTCCGGCAGCAGGTGTGCCGAAAAAATACTGTAAAATAACGGAAAATAACCATCTCATAAAAATGCGGTAATTTTCCATAATTAAAATACAGTTTTTTGCCCTCACTTTACATCAGATTTTGCTTTTTTTTTTACTTTTCAATGTTTAATAAAGACTTTTTCATGTATTAAAACAATCAAATTACCTATAAATATATGTGTGAATAATTTTCAATGAGACTAAGTTGTACAATCCACTGATAAACACTGTATTTGGACAGTTTATCAGTGCTTATACATGTTATACATTCACAAAAATACATTTATTTAACATTTTTGTTGTGAAACCTCCCGTAATTACACAAGATATTTGTCAATTAACAAACAAGTCTTTTTAAACTTACAGAACAAATATTTCTGTAATGGTTAATTGTCAGTAATTTTATCTTGTTTTTTTTTTTTTTTACAGTATTAAACCTTAAATTAACAGTTTAATCTCATAAATTAAAAATAAAGATTTGTGAAATTATGATACATTTGCAAATGTATTTCAACTTAATTTTTCTGTGAAAAAAGAAAAAAATTCTTTTAAAAAATTGAAATTTTATGGTTATTCAGTTACAGTTTTTTCATGTTATTTTACATTTGACATGTAAAATCAGAGTCTGTTTTTGTAATTTCATTGATATTTTCCTGTATCTTAAAAATACAGGAAAAATCTGTAAAATAAACTGAAAATTCTGTTAAATTACAGATGTTTTTTTTAAAGTGTATGGCTCCTTTCGTCAAAAAAACACAAGGAACATTTTGAAATGAACTGAATGAGTCATTCATTTTTAACATTGTTATCAGCCTAAATCTGTTCTAACTTTGTCCATCTGCAGAAATGCGCAGGCTTTACATGGAATAAAATCATTTTTTCACAGTATAAAAACCAAAATGGATTATTTTCTTCCCAAATTCAATACAAGATGCTCAATTTGCATTTGGTCGTAGTTTGTAAGTAAGTCACTATACATGAAAGCTGCGCCTTTTCTGCATTGCACAACGTAATTATATTTTGGAAATAGTGTCCATCATTTAAAAAATTGTACAAATCTTGAATGTTTTCTTTCTTGTCTGTGTATAATTTCATAAATGCACCAGACATTGCATTATTGCAATGGAAATACAAAGTTAAATAGCAAACTAATCCCAAATAGGCTACAGCAGAGCAGCCACCTCATGGTAAAATGTAAATTGGTTTACATTTTTTTTTCATGGCTCCGGTCAGATTTCTTTCTTTTTTCGAGACAAAAATGGCTCTTTAGGCTGTAAAGCAGGGCTGTCAAACTCATTTTAGTTCAGGGGCCACATTAAGCCAAATTTGATCTGAAGTGGGCCGAACCTGTGAAATAATAACATAATAATACATAAATAATGTCAACCCCAAACTTTCCTCTATGTTTTAGAGCGAAAAAAGTAAAATTATCCGATCAAAATGTTTACATCTACCAACTATCCTTTAAAATAATGTGAATATCATGAACAAACTGAAATGTCTTAAGAAAACTAAGTGCAATTTTAATGATATTATGTCTCAGTTTTTCATTTACTCATGTAAATTACAACTTACATGTCACAGTGGATCTACAAATACACAAAACATTTAATAACAGGCAGAATATTGGAAAGTTGCACTTCAGACATTTCGAAATGCTCATATTTGTTCAGGTTATTCGCGTTTTTGTGAAATTATAGTTTATTTTAGTGTAAATACAGTAAAATGACATGAGAATTTTTACATTTACAAAGAGAAAAATTTGGAGTTGTGAGTATTTATAGGATATTCTGATAGTATTTTACTGATCCGACCCACTTGAGATTAAATTGGGAACCTGAACTAAAATCATAAATATCTTCGGTGTAATTTTTGCATTTCACAAATTCATCCCAGGGGCCAGACTGGACCCTTTGGTGGGCCGGATTTGGCCCCCGGGCCGCATGTTTGACACCTGTGCTGTAAAGGTTGCCGACCCCTGGTCTATACAATCATCTGCTTTTATTCAGACTTTAACCCATAAAGACCCAAAGAGCCACCTAAGACCAAAAGCATCTACTGATCTAAACTGTTTAATACCTGTTGATCCACTAATCCTATCAATACATGTAAATAATTGGTGTAAAATACAGTTTGTCATCTTTTCATGGTCATCGGATATGACCCATTTGGATGTTTACAGGCTCCGTCATCTTCTACAGCATTGATTCAGCAGTAAAACCCATGGAGTTGGATCAGTGACAGTGGATGGAGACACTTGGGCCCAATGCCAATTCACCCCTTGGCCCTCTCCATTAACCCTACCCCCTTACCCATTTAACACGTTCATGTGAAGGGGTACAAGTGTCCTGATTCTTGATGAGTCGGAGGGGAAGGTCTAAGGGGGAGGGCTTTTTGACCCTCGAAACGGAGATCTCTTAGGACCACACTACAAATGTAGGGGCATGAGAAACCTCCCATAATTCTGTTCAAATCATCAGCGAGGTGGAGGTAAACACAACAGAAAAGTGCAGCAGTGTGACGAAAGAAACACACAAATGTATGTATTTTCTTTGTGAACAACTTAATCATTTGAGCGACTGTTTAATGCCACTTCAATGTGTTGTAGATCACATTTCTGCAGTTTTTGGGGTTGATAGCCAACTACTGATGGCATGGGGAATTCTTTCGGAAACAAAGTTGGGGCATGTGTTTATAGTGACATCAATGACTGCTAATGACATAACAGGTCTCGAAGGGTGGTCTCATTTCATAGAGGAGTGTTTCAACTTCATTTCAATGGGTAGTGCCAAATACAAGGGCCAAGGGGGAGGGGTAAGGGGGAGGGCCAAGGGGTGGATTGGGATGGGGCCTTGTTTTTAGGTTCAGGTAATGATATATTTTACTGAAAAAGTCAACTTTTTCTCCATTTTCTCTGTTTTTCATATAGTAACACTCAACTTTAACCCTTTCATGCATGAATTACGAGAACCTTAGTCAAGATTTTTTTTTTTCTGGAGTGTTTTTATACCTCCTCAGGCATTAAAAAAAAAATTGCAATTGAGTTTTTTTTTTTCATGGAGTTACAAAAATGTCCATGCATTTAATTTTTTAAGTAAAGAAATATGTATTTAAAACCCAATATCAGAAAGTACAATGAAAACAATGAAATAAAAACATTTTTAAGGCTGCTAATTTGATGTTTTCTCACATTTTACCATACTCCAATGCTAGTTATTACCTCATATAATATGCAAAAAACAACTCTTTTTGTCAAACAAATAACAGCTGATTTACACTTAAACATGTTGCTGCAGATCAGGTTTATCAAGAACAGCAAAGTTATAGTAATGGTATGAATTGCAGTGTATTATGGGACGTCGCATAAGTGTCCACTGTGTTGGCTCATATGGAACTAAAACAACAAAACCTATGAATATACAAGAGAACAGCTGGAGAAGAACTGTCCACTGTAGTGACCACAATGCATGAAAGGGTTAATCTGAGCTTTTATGAACATTTACATGATCTGTGAATTAAATATAGAACTAGAAGCACTCGGAGAGCGGTGACCTCTGCCAAAGCTGATCAGTGGCCCCCCCCGTGGGCCCCCCCCACCCCCGATCACCACCAAAATTTAACCATTTCTTCCTTATCCCATTTCCAACAAACCCTGAAAATTTCATCCAAATCTGTCCATAACTTTTTGAGTTATGTTGCACACTAACGGACAGACAAACAGACAGACAAACAAACAGACAAACAAACCCTGGCAAAAACATAACCTCCTTGGCGGAGGTAAAAATACCTGATTTTCAGGCTTCAGCGACCCCTGCAACCCTAGTGAGGATAAAGCAGGTTCAGATAATGAATGAATACCTGATTTTCACTTCAGAATGCAAAATACTGAGCATAATATTAGAATAAATGGCGATAAATCACTTAAGAAAAAGTTAAAAATAGAGGAAACTAGAAGCACTCGGAGAGCGCAGACCTCCGCCAAGGCTGATCAGTGGGCCCCCCCAACCCCGATCACCACCAAAATTTAATCATTTCTTCCTTATCCCATTTCCAACAAACCCTGAAAATTTCATCCAAATCTGTCCATAACTTTTTGAGTTATGTTGCACACTAACGGACAGACAAACAAACAAACAAACAAACCCTGGCAAAAACATAACCTCCTTGGTGGAGGTAAAAATCATCACAAAAAAGTAACACTGGGCAGTTTTGGTTGACAGTGGATGTTTGGGTGTTCATGGGTTAAAACTGCTCTAAAATAAATGGTTTGATGTTGACAGGAAAGTTTTCTATGAAGGCTGAGTAACTCTTTCTGGATGTACTTTACAGGAAACATTCATCAGAAGGATCTTGTGAGGACAGATTTATCAATACAGGAGACTGAAGACTATAGTTCTGAATGCACTTCCTTTTGAACAACATTATATTGTCTTAATGATCACCCCGACCTTAAGGACAGCATGGCAACTGTTGCATGTATGTCCAGATCTAAAGGAGACAGAAGCAGATCATTTAGACTAAATCTGTCTATGAAGCCCTGGGCTGTAGACATCCTGTCTGCAGATCCAGATGGAAGACAGAATATAAGACAAAGTGTGGAGACAGCAGCGCACCAGGACTGCAACCCGACCTCAGAACTAAGAGATGGATAAAACCACCAGTTATGTTAGAACTTCTCTAACACATACTAACCAAATGTTTATATATAGGCCGATACTTACTGTAAATATATCTTTTTAATCAATGCGTCATTGTATTACACTCAGGAAACGGAGAAATTAAGTATAGATGCTGTTGGGCAGGTTGAGGGAGCAGCAGTTGGATCTTCAGAGCTTTGAATGAGGACGGCTGATGTTACTCCTGTTGTTGATATTACTGTCATTTTTGGCCATTGTGGGGTTTTTTGTTCCTTTTAATGTTGAAACTAAACCTACATGTTGGTTAACTCTACAGCTTAATTGTGAGGACGGGAAATGTGAAATACAACTGTTACTGCCCAGAATATTCCTGGAAAACACAAAGATGACTTACTACTGCACATTTTCTCACATTCTACTTTAAAGATGTGTTATGGTCAGTGTTGTGTAACTTACTTCCAAGCTATAAAATAGAATAGAATAGAATAGAATAGAATAGAATAGAATAGAATAGAATAGAATAGAATAGAATAGAATAGACAATGCCTACTTGTATAGAATTTTAATAACTGCTGGCAAAAAGGCTGTGACCAGGCACTGGCTCCAACCTGAACCACCTAGTCTGGAAAAACGGGTCAATATTGTGAATGAAATTTACCAGATGGAAAGACTAACCTTCTCCCTTCGATTACAAATGAACAAATTTTCAGATCTATGGTCAAAGTGGATATTTTTTGTTTACACTTACCAAACACAATCTGTTGGAACCCTAAATGTACAAGAAATGACAATATAATGACAAAGTATCTGGAATTGTTTTGTTTTTTGTGTAATTAATTAATTCTACTTTTCTTATTTTATTTATTTACTTATTTATTTTTCTTTAGAGAGAGGAGGTCAAAGTCTCTTGGTCTTTTGTATATGTTTTTTTTATGTAACAATGCATCCATTGTTCATTGTTCAATTGTTTTGTTTAACAAAAAAAAAAAAAAAAAAGAAAATTTGAAATGTTGAGAATGGAAAGTTTGGTCATCGGTCACATACTTGTTATGTGACCACAATGTAATTTAAATGTATATTGAACTTTTCTCAATGTTTCTAAATAAAAATTTGAAAAAAAAAAAAAGAGAATAGAATAGAATAGAAGCTTTATTGTCACTGCATAATGAATACAATGAAATTGCACGTGCCTTCCACATAAAAAAACACAAATAACATTCAAACGACACTCTTCCCACTCATAAATACATTCAACAAGTACAACAAACACACCAAACACATCAGCATTAAAATAATTCTATATAAAAGTGCAACTATATAAAAAAGTGCATCTGTAATCCATTACAGATTACTTGTTACTGTTATTTAAAAGTAATTCCTTACCTTACAATATTACTGTCTCAGAATTGTAATGCATTACATGACTCCAGTATTACTTTTGAGTTACATACAGACTCTCGTCATAAATGGCGTATGCGTAGTTGAACCCAACCCCCCCCCCCCCCCCCCCCCCCCCCCCAATACAACAGGTAGTTGAGCCTTTGGACACATAAATTTGCGCCCCAAAGTACATGTGGACAGATAGTTCAGTAAGTAACGCTACGGTCTACGATGTTCGAATCCCAGCAGGAATGCTTGCATTTCTTTCAACATTTTCCATGTTCAAACAGGGGGCGTGGCGCCGAGGATGCCGGTAGATAAATCCGCAGTCCATAAAGAATTCTAACTAGTCATAGAAATGTTAGCTTACCTTGTCATTACTGATCACAGGGATCATGCTAACTAGCTTCTGTACACCAGGGTTAGGGTTAGCAATGAGCATACGTCCATGTGGACAATGGACTGTCTTCTGATGTCTGCACCCATTGGCTGAACACCAACAGGAAATAGAACTTTATAGACGCATTTTTGATTCCTTAAGGTCTTGTGGTCTTGCTGTTTTGGCGAATGCACAGTTGAAAGTGAATGTGAGCGCGAATGAATAATGGATCCATTGTACACACTTTGAGTATGCATTAACAGAAAAGCGCTATATAAATGTAATCCATTATCATTAACCCCCTCCCAATACAACAGATAGGAGAGCCTTTGGACGCATAAATTCGCGCCCCAAAGTACATGTGGACAGATAGCTCAGTAAGTGACGCTAAAGTCTACAATGTTTGAATCCCAGCAGGAACGCTGGCATTTATTTTCAACATTTTACATGTTCAAACAGGGGGTGTGACACCAAGGACACCAGCAGATAAATCCACAATCGATAACAAATTCTAAGTCATCATAGAAACGTTAGCTTACCTTGTCATTGCTGATCACAGGGATCACGCTAATGCTAACTAGCTTCTGTACAGCAGAGTTAGGGTTAGTAATGAGCATATGTCCATGTGGACAATGGACTGTCTTTTGTCGTCTGCACCGCTGAACACCAACAGGAAATAGAACTTTATAGACGCATTTTTGATTCTTTAACGTTTTGTGGTCTTGCTGTTTTTTGTTGTTTTTTTGTTTTTTTTTCATTTGAGCAATTAAATTATGGGCGAGAAGTGTGTTGTAACGCAAGTGCTACTGAACATGTACCAAATATAATATTACTGAAAATCAATTAGTAATGCCTTACACTACTGCGTTACAGCAAAAAGTAATCTGTTACTGTAATGCATTACTTTTGTAACACATTACTCCCAACACTGGTTATTGTTACGTACAGAATATAAGATTTGTAGAAGTGCACCTTTCACAGAGATGAGACTAATTAATACTGTCTACACTAACATTTATATTTGTTCTAAACACATATTCTCCTCCTCCAAAACAACCTTCATTTTTGGACTACACTTACATAGCACATTTTCTACACCTTCATGGTGCCCAAAACGCTTTACAATTCCTCACATTCATTCATACACCAGTGAGTGGCCAGGCTCTGGGAGTAATTTAGGGTTCAGTGTCTTGCCCAAGGACACTTCGACATGTGGACAGTTGGAGCCAGGATTCGAACTACCAACCCTTCAGTCATTGGATGACCCGCTCGACCAACTGAGCCACAGCCGCCACAGTGGCCCACTTTTCCCACATTATAAAGCAAAAATGACCACGAGCTGGTCCAAACGCTTAGACTGAATGAATGAATGAATGTTTATTTCAGTTAAATACAAATTACAAAACACATACATATTAAAAAACAAACAAACAACAAAACAAATATATACATATTAAAAAACAAACAAACATAAAATTAACACATTTTGTAACTGAAAAAGGCAGAAGCTGAAGCTGGAGGCTTATTTCTGCTTCTCCTATCCACATCCTTAGTCCAAGTCCACACCTGAAGTTGCAGCAGAGAAATACTTAAACACAAATTATACTACATTCAGTGTTATAAGTCATTTTGTAATCATATTACTTTCATAGTCCTTCATAATTTGACAAATTAAAGTCTTTTTGAAACTCGACAGTGAGCTACACAATTTCACTTCATCCTTCAATTCGTTCCATAGTTTGACACCAATAACTGAAACACTGTGATATTTAACGTTTGTTCTAACTTTACATTTTTCAAACGCAAACATCCCTCTTAAATTATAATGTCCTTCTCTTAACTTAAAAATTTTCTGAATACAAAAAGGAAGGTTTTTACTTTTAACGCGAAACATAAATTCCATTGTTTTTAAATATGCAATATCAAAAAATTTTAGTAAACCAGATTCTACAAAAAGTGGATTACTTGATTGGAGATAACCAGCTTTGTTTATGACTCTAATAGCTTTTTTTTTTGGAGTTTAATTATCGGGTCTAAATTAGTTTTATACACATTGCCCCATATTTCCACACAGTATGACATATATGGCATTACAAGTGAACAGTACAACATATGCAAACATTTTTTGCTTAACAAGTCTCAAGTTTTATAAAGAATCGCAACAGCCTTGGACATTTTGTGTTTGATCTATTCTATTTGTGGTTTCCAACAGAGTTTATGGTCAATAATCACTCCCAAAAATTTTGTTTCATACACAAACAGACAAACCATAGTTAGAGTTCAAACTGTGGACACTGTGGATAAAACTGGATGGAGCAGATGCAGAGGTTTTCATCTGTCATGAACGTGAAGCAGCAACAAGTTCAGTCATAAAGTTGTAAGTAAGTAAGTAAAGCTTTATTTATATAGCACTTTTTAAAACAACATGTTACAAAGTGTTTCACATGAAGGGGCGAAGATCAAATCAAATCAAATTTTAAGCCAATTTACAGAAACCCAACAGAATCCTCCAGGAGCAAACACTTCTGACTGGTGACAGTGGCGAAGAAAAACTTCCCTTTAACAGCAGAAACCTCGAGCAGACCCAGACTCCTGAAGCAGCCTTGGCCAGTTGGGGTTAGAGCGAGAAAGTAAAGGAGGAGAAAAGAGAGAGCGATAGAGGTAGAGAGAGACTGGAGAGGGGGGAGGTAGGGGGAGTCACATGCACAGATAACCGAACTAGAACATGCATAGAACAATATAGTAAACACTATCGTAATTATATGGATAAGTGAGTGATGACAGTAAAGGTGGAGAGAGGCAGGACCACAGCAGCAGGTCCAGAGATGATCTTAGGAAAACCTGTGAAGATCCAGGAAAAAACCGGTGATGATCCTGGGAAAACCTGTGAGGTGATAAAGCACAGAGACTCCAGGGAAGAAGTCAAGTCAGTAACATGAATTCACTGCGGCGTAAACAGAAGAGATTGAATGAAATGCTTGATTATAAAAGTGAGTTTTTAAGAGTCGCTTGAAGGTGTCTATAGAATCTGATGATCTGATGTGATGGGGAAGACTATTCCAGAAGGTTGGGGCCACAATTGCAAAAGCACGGTCACCTTTTGTTGAGAAGTTGGAGCGGGGGATGGATAGGAGGTTAATGTTTGATGAACGGAGTGGTCGTGGCGGTGAGAACTTAAGTTGTGTTAAGTTAAGTGTTGTTCTGTGTTGTTTAAGTGTATTCTGTACACGATGTAGATTCATCCATAATGCCAGTCTGGTCCGTCTCCCAAAGGTATCGGTGCTGACCTCGATCTATTGCGGGTCATGCACTGATTTACAGGCATGAGCAAAACGGGATGTGATGCCATCATTTGGGGCAGCCGTGGCTCAGATGGTAGAGTGAGTCGTCCAACATCTGAAGCAGTGGCGATTTCTCATAGACTGCAAGGGAAGCCCGGCTTCCCCTAAAATTACGAAAATTAAATGGTTAAATATGTTCGGTTGTGTTGACATTTCATTGACTACAAATGTGTTAGAACACGTTCATCTCAAAGACGAGTTCGTTCAGAATCAGCTTTATCACAAATCAACGGATGCGATGTTGTTCACTTCTCATACATTCCCGTTGCGCTGTTTTCTCATACATCTCTGCTCAGTGCATTTGTCCGTAGACTGCGGGCGTCTCTGGGCTTCAATGGGACTGAGTGGAACAGTTTGTTTCATTGCCTGAAAACTGGACGGTAATTGGATAAATGCCACGATGTTGTCCCGCCCCCGGACGCCGGATGTCTCTGGGGGTAAATGGAGCTGTGGGCGGAGCTCGGCCGGGCTGGACGCCAGAATCCCACGTGCTGATTGGAGGATCAGTCGAAAGGCTGAACCCCGTTTGATTGACAGCTATTTTGAGATCTACTCCTTCACTGACACAGTTCAGTTTAATACCGTCGCACATTCTGCTGCAAAATCAAGAGAGAAACCACTACGAAATTACTTGTTCATTTCTTGCACTGTAAATAAAACACTCATTGGACTTCCTTGTTTCAATTTAACATAATTTCACTGTTTTCTTGTTTCAGTTACATAATTTAATCATTTTTTGTTCGAGTTGAATATCGTTTTGTAGATAGTTAAATTAATTAAACTGTCGGCTAGGTCAGAGTGAAAGGAGCATCTCCTGTTTAAAATGGCTGAAGTCTTACACCCGCAACACAATGGGCCAAGGCAATCTGAGCAGAGAGGACACTGGTCCAGTCCCTGGAAAAGACGTCTACTTGGTACGATAAGGTCACTGAGCATTTTCTTCAAAAGGAACGGAGGGCTGAATGTATGTTTAAATAACTTGACAATTTTTTTTTTTTTTTTTTTTAATGTAAGCTGATAATGAGCTTGATCCGCCACTGATCTGAAGGGTTGGCGGATCAAATCCTGCTCTGTCCCAGTCGTGCTGTTGTGTCCTTGGGCAAGACCCTTCACCCTCCTTGCCTCCAGTGCTGCTACCCACACTGGTGTGGGAATGTTTGGTGGTGGTCGGACGGTGCAATTTGGCAGCCGCGCTTCTGTCAGTCAGATCCAGATGTAGTTTACCACCACCAGAGGGAGAATATGAGAGTGAATGAATAATGGATCCACTGTACACACTTTGAGTATACGTTCATAGAAAAGCGCTATTTAAATCTAATCCATTATTATTATTTTCTAATCTCCCTGAACACAGATGCACATGGACTGGAGTTTTTAAAATGCTTCAATTTGGAAAATGTGTTGAAAAATCTTTGTTTTTCCAACATAAACTGCTGTCTATATTTGGATCAAAGGCTAAAATGTGAGAAAAGTTTCTGCTATGCAAAATATCTGGTTTAGTGTTGATAGGAGATGTGGCTAATTAATGATTTATTTATTTATTTTTTTTTTAAATGGACATTTTACAATTATTTCCAGTCAACATGAGTAATTAGTCAGTTAAGTATTTGCAGATAAATATTTCCACAAAGATCTTCCTATTTACTCGCGCTGCACAATTTTGGGTTATGGAAAGTGTTGTGAGTTGCTTGGTTATTGAGGAGAATGCAATCCTTTTAAAAGTTGTATGTAATAAAAAAAAAAAAAAAAAAAAATTATAAAAAAGTTTCTGCTCAGTGTCAGTAAATCCAAATTATCACCGTACAACAGAGGTTGCGTTCAATTTTTGTTTTCATTTCTGCAATTGGATCACCTTAAACCTTTTTTAAAATTGCAGCCTTTTACGATTACATGATTGCACAGGCTGGTATTGAGATTACAATTCTGTTCAATTAATTGTTCGGCCCTGGTATTCGCTCCTTTTTCGTTAGTACATTGTCGACTTTACCATTCAGTCATTGAACTGTTCTTGACAATATTTTGTTAATTTTAAGTTCCCTTGGCATTGCCTTTTTTTTTTCCCCACAAAATGCTATTCATTCCCTGGGATATGAAAAATGCATATTTCTGCAAACCTGTGCGCTGATGCTGTATAGTGAAACGAGTCCATGGACCCTGCGGGCAATGAAACATCCAATGAGACTAAAGAGAAACCACAGACCTGGCAATGCACAGCCCCATTGTTGCCATGAAATGACCCATATCAGAATAATAGCAGTTTAAGTATGCATGAATTCCAAAGAATACTGGTAGAGAGAAACAATGAATTAGCACAGCGTGTAATTATTATTCATGTGTTTGACAAATAGGAAAGGAAGCTGCTGATACGCATCCAGGCGAGAGAGAGACCAAGACCAAGAAAAAAGAGAGGGAGTAGGTATTATTAATCTGTGTGTCAGCACCTCTCCTTCTGCACCTCCGAGTTGGAAATCCGGACTTATCTGAGATCTAGTACGTCAGCCTAAAACAGCAACACTGATCTAGACTGAAGGATAACGGAACAAAAGGTAGGAATAGCAAGAGATTTAGAAAACAAGGGACAGTCTCATCACAAATCAACCATTTATAAGGTACTCGTAGAAATACTGCGAAATTCAAAATGTCTGCCATAGTGTGTTATTGGAAGAAATAACAAGAATATATTACGCTTGTGAAATTTTGCACATTTTTTTATTGTTTTGTATAAAATCAACGTCAGTGAAGTTACTGTATTTGGTTCCTTAAGCATAAGTGGCAAAAAATAAATAAATAAATAAATAAATAATAATACTAATAATAATAACAATAATACTACTACTACTACTACTACTACTAATAATAATAATAATAACAATGCAAGAAGTACATATGCCAAATAGAAGAAAACAAAATTCTGGTTAAGTTTCATAACCCTTTATAGGGCACTTTTAGAAATACTCCTGAATTCAAAATGTCTACCATAGTGTGTTATTGCAGGACATGACAAGAATATATTACTTTTGTGAAATTTAGGAAAAATTTTTATTGCTTTGTAGAAAATTGATGTCAGTGAAGTTACCGTATTTGGTTCCTTAAGCATAAGTGGCAAAAAATAAATAAATAAATGAATAAATAATAATAATAACAATACAAGAAGTATATATGCAAAATACAAGAAAACAAAACTTTGGTTAAGTTTCATAACCCTTTATAGGGCACTTTTAGAAATACTCCTGAATTCAAAATGTCTACCATAGTGTGTTATTGCAGGACATGACAAGAATATACTACTTTTATGAAACTTTGAAAAAATTTTTGTATTGTTTTGTAGAAAATCAACGTCAGTGAAATTACCGTATTTGGTACCTTAAGCATAAGTGGTAAAAAAAAATAAATAAATAAAACAAGAAGTATACATGACAAACACAAGAAAACACAAGTCTGGTTTAGTTTCATAGTGTCTTCCACATATAATTATTTTTTGATAATTCGATTATCAGACAGGGGTAGTTGTTGTTGTTGGTAGTTGTACAGGAAGTAACTGAAACTAGTAAAGCAGGTAAACAAATAACTAACCCTGTTTTGTAATAAAACAATTCTATTGGTCAGTCTTCACGGTGGCCTGATGGTTTTAGAACTATTTAACCAATGAAAAGTGTTAAAAATGGCTTGTGATCACATTTCTTAATGCTTATACGGCACTCTTAGAAATACTCCTAAATTCAAAATTTCAACCTTGGTGTGTTTTTGGAGGACCTAAAAAGGTTTTATTAGTTTTGTGAGATTTTTCAAATTGTTTTACTGTCATGTAGAAACTCAAGGTCGATGAAGTTACCATATTTGGTTCTTTACCTGAGTGGCAAAAAATCCAAGAGGCACATCTAAAAAAATACAAGAAAAATTAGAGGACGTAACAAAACTTTATTACTTTTGTGAAAATTTTCAAAAAAATGTATTGTCATGTAGAAACTCAAGGTCAGTGAAGTTACCATATATGGTTCCTTACCTATATGTGACAAAAAAAAGTATATATACTACCAGTCAAAAGTTTGAATGTGCAAAGCAGTAATCGAAGCAAAGGGTGGCTATTTTGAAGAATCTAAATTATAAAACATGTTTTAAGTTATGCCATACGTTTTAAAACTACATAATTCCATATGTGTTCATTCATAGTTTCGATGCCTTCAGTGAGAATCTACAATGTAAATAATCCTGAAAATAAAGAAAAACCAGGTGAGTCTAAACTTTTGACTGGTCGTATATGAAAAACACATGTAATATGAAAGGAACATGTATTTTAGAACATTAGAACATCACTTTTAGAACATGAGTGCAGATCTAGGCCCCTGTCCACATCCACATGATCCCTTTGATAACACTGGTCAACAACAAATTTATTTAAGTTTTTTGAGCTGATTTAGGATAATTTTGGTGTGCTGAATCCAAAAATCACATTCATTTTGCTCAATCAGGTCAACTTTCTGAACTATGCTACATATTGGCTTTTGAACATTTTTGCTTACATTTATGGGCATTTTCACATCATATGATACAAAATTCTTTCATATTTCTTGCAATAAACGAGTTCTGAAGATTTTACTTTTGCCAATTTATGATTAATGTTTTTTTTAATATTACAGGTGAATGAAATGGCTTCGACTAGAAGATCTTGCAAAAATAAGTCTGACGTATTCTGCTACATCTGCGGTGAATACACCATTGTACCTAACAGGAATCAAGTCACAAGTTTCATAAAGTGTGCTTACCAATCTTATTTTGGTATTAAACTGGGTGACCAAGATAAAGTTTGGGCGCCACACACGGTATGCAAGTCATGCATCAAATTTTTCAAAATCAAATTAGCAAAAAAAAACCTGATCAGATTGAGAAAAACAGATGTCATTTTTGGATTTAGCGGTGCAAAATGGTCCTAATTCAGTTGAAAAAACCTAGACAACTTGCAAAAAACGTTTTTTTGTAACCCAGTGTAATCATTCCTTACATTAGTACCATTACTTCATGGTACCTAACAAAGCAGGTCCACTCACTGTTCATGCAGAGGTGGACTTTACAGACCCTGGAGACCACATTGGACCTCAGATTATTCCTTCACTGTAACTGTTTTTGTCACTTTTTTGTAATGTATGTGGAAATAACCAAATATAGTCAAATAAGTTGGTTGTTTGTATAATTCCGCTCTTCAATAGGTTTGGGCGGCAACCTGTCCCACGTATCTCAATAAGATTATCTTAATTCGAAAGAAATTTTTAACAATGATCAGTTTTTCTAAGAGACTCGACTCATCTGCTCCCCTTTTCAAAAAGTTCAATCTTCTCTCAGTTTTTGATGTGAACGTTTACCAGACCTGTGTCTTCATGTACAAATATGTTCACTTAACTCATATTCTTCCTAAAGTTTTTCACAATTTCTTTAGGTTGTCTTCTGTTATTCACAACTTTCCGACACGATTTTGGAGCAAATTTTCTCTTCCGTACTGCCGAACTTCAGTCTGTCATTATTCTCTGAAATATGGTGGACCAAATCTGTGGAATAATCTAAGACCTGAACTTCAATCAACATCTACTTTATCATTGTTTAAAAAGCATCTGAAAAGGACTTTAATTCATGAAAAACTGTAAGGCTGTGTATCACTTGATTTGTATTTGATGATTTGTAATGTGGATTACATTTTTATTGTTTTTACTTTAGTTTATTATTTCAGTTATATTGCATTTTTTATTCTTTCTTTTTTTGTTGTTTTTTTGTTTTTGTGTATTGTTCATTTCAAGGGAGGTATTCATATAAGCCTTCTTTTTTTGGTTTCTAACCTCTCCTGCACAATTTTGTTACTTGTTTGAATGTTGTTTTTTTCTATTGTTGTTTTTATTTTGTGCAAATAAATAAAATAAAAATAAAATAAAAACAATACACTCTGATACTTAGTGCTCAGAAGGGTTAGAAGCTGCCATTTCAGTGCCGACAGTAAATAAAGGATAGTATAGTTTCTCAGGTTCTGAACACCTCCTGACAATATGCCCTTGAGCTAAATCTGTGTGTGTTTCAGTGAAGCTGATGTTGGAAATAAACTTATATAGTTTAAACCAGGCAGCTCAAGTAGACACAGCAGAGTGACAGAAAGATGGAGCTTTTGGATTAATGGCAATTATACACCTAATGATTATATCTTGCCTTTCGTAGATGTAGTGTCTGTCTTTGCCTCATATTGTATTGGAGCAGGAGCGTTCCCAGATCTGCAGTGTATGTTTTGCTCTTTAGTAGATGTTAATAGCCTGGTCTCTGTCATCTATTAGGCAGTCCTATTAACTGAAACTCAAACATCATGCTTTATCATTAGGCCATTACAACTCTGATGTAATCTCGGCTTATGAATTAAATTACCTGTGTCCTACATGACTTTAATAGACTCTGAGCGAGGGTTTTATGCCGGCAGTACGGCTAACGGTGATAGGAAAATGAGTAATTCCTCGGGGATTGCAAAATGAAACAGCCTTAACGTTTAAAAGTCGGATCGCCAGCGCGGCAGAACATTTTCATCCTTTTTATAAAAACGGACACATTTGATGACTCAGCTGTGCAGACCTGACAGCCATATTTTTGCTGTATTTTCACCCTGAAAATTGTAATTCCCTTGTTAACGGAGGTAATTTCGGACATTATTACTATGTCAGATTACAGTGCATTTAAGAATCAGAATTTAAACTTTTCACATTTTAGGTATACCTGGAATAAAACCCCCTGAGGACGGTTTGACGAGAGGTGTTCGACACATATATAGAGGAAAAACTCCAGCAAAAGAACCATCAACAAATGTCTTCTTCAGCTGACATAAGATAGAGTTCATAGAAAGGGCATGACAACTTATCCAGACACTCCAAAATAAGTAAATAAATAAAAGAACGACAGGGAGAAAAAAAACTATCAGAGAGCCCCAGCAGCACTGAAGACATTTTGCTGCCAACTGTAGAAGAGTATAAACAGCCTAAAGGCAGCAGTTGATGAGCCTTTTTACCTGGGTTAAACGAGGCCTTGAACGCAACATTTGTTTCTCAGCTCTGTTTGGAAACCAGCAGACATCTGTTTTGGCAAGGAGATAGATATCTAAAGGGAACATACGTTACTAAGTGCTTTAAAGCTTCTGATAATTTGGGAAATATTGAGCGTTCGCCAAAAACACGAGTGCTGTTTATGTAGAACGGCAAGTTTGAGTGAGATGTATGCACCCAAACTTTATCAAAGTGGATTCAAAGATGAAGGATTTGCTCTTCAGGTGGATGAAGCACTTCAACAAAGAGTAAAGATGCAGCTCAAACTTTTTTTTTTTTTTTTTTTTTTTTTTTTTAACGTACCGGTGTTCATAAGTGAGCATATTTGTTATCAGTGTTGGGAGTAGCATGTTGCAAAAGTAATGCATTATAGTAACAGATTACTTTTTGCTGTAATTACCTCCGCCAAGGAGGTTATGTTTTTGCCAGGGTTTGTTTGTTTGTTTGTCTGTCCGTTAGTGTGCAACATAACTCAAAAAGTTATGGACAGATTTGGATGAAATTTTCAGGGTTTGTTGGAAATGGGATAAGGAAGAAACAGTTAAATTTTGGTGGTGATCGGGGGTGGGGGGGCCCATGGGGGGGGGCGCAGACCAGAAAATTTAATCAAAATCTGTCCATAATTTTTTGAGTTATGTCGCACACTAATGGACAGACAAACAGACAGACAGACAAACAACCCTGCAAAAACATAACCTCCTTGGCGTGGGGGGGCCCACGGGGGGGGGCACTGATCAGCCTTGGCGGAGGTCTGCGCGCTCCGAGTGCTTCTAGTTTGTTTGTTTGTCTGTCTGTCTGTTTGTCTGTCTGTTAGTGTGCAACATAACTCAAAAAGTTATGGACAGATTTTGATGAAATTTTCAGGGTTTGTTGGAAATGGGATAAGGAAGAAATGATTACATTTTGGTGGTGATCAGGGGTGGGGGGGCCCACGGGGGGGCCCATTTCCAACAAACCTTGAAAATTTCATCAAAATCTGTCCATAACTTTTTGAGTTATGTTGCACACTAACGGACAGACAAACAGACAGACAGACAAACAAACAAACCCTGGAAAAAAAATAACCTCCTTGGCATGGGGGGGCCCACGGGGGGGGCCACTGATCAGCCTTGGCGGAGGTCTGCGCTCTCCGAGTGCTTCTAGTTACTAATCAGTTTTCAGTAATAATAAAATATGGTGGTGCGCAACAGTGCTTCTCAACTACCAGCTGCCATACCAAAAAATGTTGCAAACAGAATAAATAGCAGAGTAAAGTTTAGTAACACTGCTGTTTTTATCCTGGTTTAACATGCTGCTCATTTTTACTCTTGCACTGTAGTATTTATGCATATTTATAAACTTTTTTTTATTGTATACATCAGCAGCAAAGCAGTTTATCAAAACATTTAAGAAGCAATGTGTAGCTCTCCACTATGTGGACATTTAGCTGCCATGCAATTTTTTTCGTAATACATACAAAAGTGTAAAAAACAAAACAAAACAAAAAAAACAGAAACAAAAAAAAAAAACCCCAAAACAGATCAACAAAAAAACCAACAAAATATAAATGGGTGCTTACCGTTTCAGTATTTCTCACATATTAAAAAAAAACAATCATAGCATTACAATACTTCTGGGTTCTTCAAACATCACACATATTCACGCAGAAAAACACAAAGCGAAGAAAAAAACACATGGAGATTACAAAAAAAAAAAGAAAAAGGGACACCTTGAGAGGGATAACAGAGATTCTGGATGGCTAAAGGATACAAACTTGATCCATCTGTCACAAATACGATAAAATGTATCCCTGCATATTTATTCATTACTTATTATTTGGTTTTGTTGTTATTATCAGATGTTACTTTTATTATTTTTAATATAGGATTCATTTTATAGGATTTTTACCATGTACATTGCTGGACCTGAGAACTGATTTCATTTCATGTACACACTACGTATAATGACAATAAAGTCAACCTTGAACCTTAGTATTTTACTCGGTACATGTTCAATAGCACTTGCGTTACAACACACTTTTCACCCATAATTTATTTACTCAAATGAAAAAACAAAACAGAAAAAAAAAAAAAAAAAATAGCAAGACCGTGAGACCTTAAGTCAGTGTTTTTCAACCTTGGGGTTGGGACCCCACGTGGAGTCACCTGGAATTCAAATGGGGTCGCTTGAAATTTCTAGTAATTGATAAAAATAAAAACGTACAAATAAAAAAATATATGGTGAGTTGACAGAGACAATCCCAGTACATAAAAGACATGACAAACTGTGAGTCTGAAACTGAAGCACTGAGGTTCTGTTTATCTGTCAAATGTTCATTGTGGTCAGTTTCAGATGCTGCAGCTCTTTCATAATTCATAGTTTGAGTTCTTGTTTGTTCAGTATTAATTATCAGCCTCGTAAATCCAAGCTGGACTGACTGTACATATCCTGACCAAAGAAAATAAAATTCTCACTTTGTGCAGTAATCTACACCTGGCTTTACTGCCTCCGTCCATAATAATAAACATTATATAGACTAAATGTCGTCTAAAATTAATGTTTATTTGAAACATAGTACAGCAAAATATTATATGATCAAAAACAAATTAATTTTAGCAAAAAAAAAAAAGTCTCCACTTTGAACGTCTGGGGTCGCCAAAAATTTGTGATGTTTAAATGGGGTCACGAGTCAAAAAAGGTTGGGAACCACTGCCTTACAGAATAAAAAAATGCATCTGTAAAGTTCTATTTCCTGCTGGGGAAAAAAAAAAACAAACAAACCAAAAAAAACAGCAAGACTGTGAGACCTTAAGGAATCAAAAATATATTTGTAAAGTTCTATTTCAAGTAATTTACTAATCAATTTTCAGTAATATTTTACTCGGTACATGTTCAGTAGCGCTTGTGTTACAACATACTTTTCGCCCATAACTGAATTGCTCAAATGAAAAAAACAAACAAAAAAAAAAACCCAGCAAGACTGCGAGACCTTAAGGAATCAAAAATGGGTCAGTAAAGTTCTACTGTATTTCCTGTTGGTGTTTAGCCAATAGGTGCATCTCCTGGACTCAACAAAAACTGGAATGACATTTGTCTTCTTTTTTTTTTTTTTTTTTTTTTTTTTTACTAGTGTTGATATGCTGGTGAATGTACCTGTTCATTCCAAATAAAGATGCAATCTAAAAAAAATAAAAACAAACAAACAAAAACAAAACAATTAAACAAAAGGACACATGAAATGATTCAAATGTGAGTATTTCTTTTTGTAGGTAATGTTAACACTGATTCAAAAAAATTCAAGGGATAACACCATTCATTTAACTCCCATCCTTTTAGTTCTACAGCTCCAATAACATCTATATTTCACTGAAAAAAGCTCTGAATAGCAGGATCGTTTTTGCACTTTTCTCTTCTATGAGTGGATGTTATTGAGTCCAGATTTTCCACTTCGGCGTGGATGCTCTTTCTTCACAGTGACATGAAGGCCACCCTTTCACCTGCACCAACAAAAGGTGGAAACACTTAAATTGCCTTTGCAAGGCGTGATTCATAACTATAGTATTTATTTGACATTGAAATTGTCTAGCGGTGACACCCTGCAATTCAGTTCTTTTGGGGGGGGGCAGTAGTTTGTCATAGACATGGTCCAGGATGGGAATGAATTCACAATTTATTTTGTTGATGTATACAGTTTACAAACGTCAGACTAAATTACAGTTTCTGACATATTCTATAAAAGTCGTCCCCTAAGCGGAGAGTTTTTAAATCTTAAACTGAAAATAAATAGATACATGAATGTATGTCATGTTTTCATATCGCTGAAACCTCTTATGTCCAAAACAGTTATTTTTCAGAAAACTGGAAAATATTCTAAATAAATGAATGGAGTTAACCATTTATTGGGAAAGTGACTATTTATTTATCATTACTTATTATTATTATTATTTACTTTTTTTTTCCACATACGGGCAAGGAACTAAATACAGTAACTTTAATGACCTTGAGTTTTTACATGACAATAAAAAATTTTTAAAAAATTCACAAAAGTAATTCTTGTTAGGTCCTCCAGTTTTTCTTGTGTATATATATATATATATATATATATATATATATATATATATATTTATTTCTTGGTTTTATATATATATATATATATATATATATATATATATATATATATATATAGCCACTTATGAGTAAAGAACCAAATATAGTAACTTCATTGACCTTGAGTTGCTACATGACACTAAATAAATTTGAAAAATCTCACAAAAGTAATAAAGTCTTGTTAGGTCCTCCAGTTATTGTTGTATTTTTATATACATCTTGGATACATATAGATTTTTTTTTTTTGTTGCCACTAATGGGTAAAGAACCAAATATGGTAACTTCATTGACCTTGAGTTTCTACATGGCAATAAAAAAGTTTGAAAAATTTCACAAAAGTAATAAAGTCTTGTTAGGTCCTCCAGTTTTTCTTGTATTTTAATATACTTCTTGGATATATATACTTTTTTTCACTTATGGGTAAAGAACTAAATATAGTAACTTCATTGACCTTGACTTTCTACATGACTATATATATATATATATATATATATATATATATATATATATATATATATATATATATATATATATATTATTTCACAAAAGTAACAATAGTGACAATAAAGTGACAAAAATGACAAGAAAGAAACATTTTTGAAAAATCTCACAAAACTAATAAAACCTTTTTTAGGTCCTCAAAAAACACACTGAGGTTGAAATTTTGAATTTAGGAGTATTTCGATAATACGACCTTAACTCTATACAGGGTGGGGAAGCAAAATTTACAATATTTTGAGGCAGGGATTGAAAGACAGTGTATGACCAATTAGTTTATTGAAAGTCATGAGAATTTATTTGCCACAAGAAAATGTACATAATAGAAAATGTTTTTATTCTGTGTCCTCCTTCTTTCTCAATAACTGCCTTCACACGCTTCCTGAAACTTGCGCAAGTGTTCCTCAAATATTGGGGTGACAACTTCTCCCATTCTTCTTTAATAGTATCTTCCAGACTTTCTGGTAATAGTTTTGCTCATAGTCATTCTCTTCTTTCCATTATAAACAGTCTTTATGGACACTCCAACTATTTTTGAAATCTCCTTTGGTGTGACGAGTGCATTCAGCAAATCACACACTCTTTGACGTTTACTTTCCTGATTACTCATATGGGCAAAAGTTTCTGAAAAGGTATGGATAATAGTGTTAGGTATGATTATATGTTTCTGTATGTTTATAGGTTTCAAAACAATTGACGTAGTGCCTGCTGAGAAAAAACAACTAAATGTTCATTGTAAATTTTGCTTCCCCACCCTGTAAGGGTTAAGAAATGTAGTCACAAGCTATTTTCAACACTTTCTATTGGTTAAATATTTCTAAAACCATAAAAACTGACCAATACAATCATTTTATGACAAAAAAAAAAAGACCAAAAATGGACTTAGGAGGTTTCCAGCCGACTGCGACGATATGAGTTCAACATATGCAATAGGACACACACACACACACACACACACACACTGATCCATTACAGGACAAATTGTCAGGAAAGATATATATTATCTCCAGGAGAAACCATTAGTTAATCTGTGCTTCTTTCCTGTTTAACCACGTCCCCTTACAATAAATGACTATAATATAATGCGGCCTTGTGAAGGGGAAGGGGTGTGGGGTAGGGGGGTATGGTTTAGGATGGGGTATGGGTTGCTGCTTGAATGATGCATGCACATATCAGAGACAAGGGTGTACTGACAGAGAGGCAGATTTTTCTACCTAAGTGCCTTCAGAGGTGCGAAAGGGGATATGAAGGCCCTTGGCATGGGCTGGCGCGTCTAACGGACTGGAAACAAGGCTTTATATTCAGCAATTTATGATCTCAACAAGGGGAAAGGAGTGTAAAGGGGAGGAGAAGGGAGGGAATGCCGGCGCAGACCTTGGGAGGTGAAATGAAGGACATCGGCCAAGACAAACTCTCATCAGCAGATGTCGATGAGAGACGCCCAGCTAACGGGAACAAATGGGATTGCTTCGATCTCAATTTGACATGTCGTTTCAGAAAAGCTTTCCTCAGTTTTGCATTCGCTCTTCCTTTTTTTTTTTTTCGCTCTCTTCCGTGTCATCCGTTGCTGATTTAGATTACTCTGCGACACCGCAAAACCCGCCCGGGCTGCCAGGAAACGAGACAGATTGAAAATATATAGAGCGGTGAAAACAATAGCTTCCTTTATTTATTAGACGTGTCATTATGAGATCAAAACACTTACTGATTTATACTGTGGGGAAAATTGACTAATGCACGACTCACGTCTTTGTATTCGACAGGAAAATCCACCTTAATTGGGCAAGTGACTATTTTTGGTCATTTCCGCATGCATTACAAGACAGTTCCAGTGAGGACAGTGAGTCAACAATCTGAGGTCCAATGTGGTCTGCAGGGTCTGTAAGGTCCAATGTGGTCTGCAGGGTCTGTAAGGTCCAATGTGGTCTGCAGGGTCTGTAAGGTCCAATGTGGTCTACAAGGTCTGTAAGGTCCAATGTGGTCTACAAGGTCTGTAAGGTCCAATGTGGTCTACAAGGTCTGTAAGGTCCAATGTGGTCTGCAGGGTCTGTAAGGTCCACTATGGTCTGCAGGGTCTGTAAGGTCCAATGTGGTCTACAAGGTCTGTAAGGTCCAATGTGGTCTGCAGGGTCTGTAAGGTCCACTATGGTCTGCAGGGTCTGTAAGGTCCAATGTGGTCTACAAGGTCTGTAAGGTCCAATGTGGTCTACAAGGTCTGTAAGGTCCAATGTGGTCTGCAGGGTCTGTAAGGTCCACTATGGTCTGCAGGGTCTGTAAGGTCCAATGTGGTCTACAAGGTCTGTAAGGTCCAATGTGGTCTACAAGGTCTGTAAGGTCCAATGTGGTCTGCAGGGTCTGTAAGGTCCACTATGGTCTGCAGGGTCTGTAAGGTCCAATGTGGTCTACAAGGTCTGTAAGGTCCAATGTGGTCTACAAGGTCTGTAAGGTCCAATGTGGTCTACAAGGTCTGTAAGGTCCAATGTGGTCTACAAGGTCTGTAAGGTCCAATGTGGTCTACAAGGTCTGTAAGGTCCAATGTGGTCTACAAGGTCTGTAAGGTCCAATGTGGTCTGCAGGGTCTGTAAGGTCCACTATGGTCTGCAGGGTCTGTAAGGTCAAATGTGGTCTACAAGGTCTGTAAGGTCCAATGTGGTCTGCAGGGTCTGTAAGGTCCACTATGGTCTGCAGGGTCTGTAAGGTCCAATGTGGTCTACAAGGTCTGTAAGGTCCAATGTGGTCTGCAGGGTCTGTAAGGTCCAATGTGGTCTACAAGGTCTGTAAGGTCCAATGTGGTCTACAAGGTCTGTAAGGTCCAATGTGGTCTACAAGGTCTGTAAGGTCCAATGTGGTCTGCAGGGTCTGTAAGGTCCACTATGGTCTGCAGGGTCTGTAAGGTCCAATGTGGTCTACAAGGTCTGTAAGGTCCAATGTGGTCTGCAGGGTCTGTAAGGTCCACTATGGTCTGCAGGGTCTGTAAGGTCCAATGTGGTCTACAAGGTCTGTAAGGTCCAATGTGGTCTACAAGGTCTGTAAGGTCCAATGTGGTCTGCAGGGTCTGTAAGGTCCACTATGGTCTGCAGGGTCTGTAAGGTCCAATGTGGTCTACAAGGTCTGTAAGGTCCAATGTGGTCTACAGGGTCTGTAAGGTCCAATGTGGTCTGCAGGGTCTGTAAGGTCCACTATGGTCTGCAGGGTCTGTAAGGTCCAATGTGGTCTACAAGGTCTGTAAGGTCCAATGTGGTCTACAAGGTCTGTAAGGTCCAATGTGGTCTACAAGGTCTGTAAGGTCCAATGTGGTCTACAAGGTCTGTAAGGTCCAATGTGGTCTACAAGGTCTGTAAGGTCCAATGTGGTCTACAAGGTCTGTAAGGTCCAATGTGGTCTGCAGGGTCTGTAAGGTCCACTATGGTCTGCAGGGTCTGTAAGGTCAAATGTGGTCTACAAGGTCTGTAAGGTCCAATGTGGTCTGCAGGGTCTGTAAGGTCCACTATGGTCTGCAGGGTCTGTAAGGTCCAATGTGGTCTACAAGGTCTGTAAGGTCCAATGTGGTCTGCAGGGTCTGTAAGGTCCAATGTGGTCTACAAGGTCTGTAAGGTCCAATGTGGTCTGCAGGGTCTGTAAGGTCCACTATGGTCTGCAGGGTCTGTAAGGTCCAATGTGGTCTGCAGGGTCTGTAAGGTCCAATGTGGTCTCCAGGGTCTGTAAGGTCCACTATGGTCTGCAGGGTCTGTAAGGTTTAATGTGGTCTACAAGGTCTGTAAGGTCCAATGTGGTCTCCAGGGTCTGTAAGGTCCACTATGGTCTACAGGGTCTGTAAGGTCCACTATGGTCTCCAGGGTCTGTAAGGTCCAATGTGGTCTGCAGGGTCTGTAAGGTCCAATGTGGTCTACAAGGTCTGTAAGGTCCAATGTGGTCTCCAGGGTCTGTAAGGTCCAATGTGGTCTCCAGGGTCTGTAAGGTCCAATGTGGTCTACAAGGTCTGTAAGGTCCAATGTGGTCTCCAGGGTCTGTAAGGTCCACCTCTGCATGAACAGTGAGTGGACCTGCTTTGTTAGGTACCATGAAGTAATGGTACTAATGGAAGGAATGATGTTCAAAGGGGTAATGTGGATGTGGACAGGGGTCTGGATCAGCACTGATGTTGGTCTAATGTTCTAAAAATGTGGGCGGACAGAGCGGGTCATCCAATAATTGAATGGTTGGTAGTTCAAATCCCACTCTGTCCTACTCATGTGCTATCCTTGGGCAAGACACTTCACCCACCTTACCTCCAGTGTCACTGACATTGGTGTATGAATGACTATGAATGTTTAGTGGTGGTCGGAGGGGCCGTTTGGCGCATATTGGCAGCCACTCTTCCACCACCAGAGTGTGAATGTGTGAGCCAATCAATAATGGATCAATAATGTAAAGTGCTTTGGGTGCCTTGAAAAGCGCTATAGAAATCTAATCCATTATTATTATTATTTAAAATGATGTTCTTTTCACCACACGTGTTTTTTCTTGTATTTTTTAAAAATATACTTGTTGGGTGGGTACGGAACCAAATATGGTAACTTCATCAACCTTGATTTTTCTACATAAGTGTAAAAAAATTGGAAAAACTTTGCAAAACCAATAAAGTTTTATTATGTCCTCCAGTAACCCACTAAGAATGACATTTTTAAGAGTATTTCTTTAAGTGCACTATAAAAGGTTAAAATCTTAAAAATATAAATATATGTGGTAGTTCTAATGTTCTAAAATACATGTTCCTTTCACCTTACATTTGTTTTTCTTGTATTTTTTGTAGATACTTCTTGTATTCTTTTTTTTGTTTTTTTGTTTTGGGGTTTTTTTTTTTGCCATTTTTGGGTAAGGAACCAAAAATGATAACTTCATTGATTGATTGATTGATGTATTTATTTTGAATATGAATGGCAAAACAGAGGAAAATAAACAGAAGAAAATAAATATACAATATAACCTAATATAACAAAATAAGGAACCAAATATGGTGACTTCATTAACCTTGATGTTCTAAAATATATGTTCCTTTCACCTTACATGTGTTTTTCTTATATTTTTTGTAGATACTTCTTGTATTCTTTTTTTTTTTTTTTTTTTTGCCATTTTTGGGTAAGGAACCAAAAATGATAACTTCATTGATTGATTGATGTATTTATTTTGAATATGAATGGCAAAACAGAAGAAAATAAACAGAAGAAAACAAATATACAATATAACCTAATATAACAATATAAGGAACCAAATATGGTAACTTCATTAATCTTGATGTTCTAAAATATATGTTCCTTTCACCTTACATTTGTTTTTTGTTTTTTTTAGTTTTTTTTTTTATATTTTTTGTAGATACTTCTTGTATTTTTTTTTTTTTTTTTTTTTTTTTTTTGCCATTTTTGAGTAAGGAACCAAAAATGATAATTTCATTGATTGATTGATTGATTGATTGATTGATTGATTGATGTATTTATTTTGAATATGAATGGCAGAAGAGAAGAAAATAAACAGAAGAAAATAAATATACAATATAACCTAATATAACAATATAAGGAACCAAATATGGTAACTTCATTAACCTTGAGTTTTCTACATAAGAGTAAAAAATTCAGAAAAATTTCACAAAACTAATAAAGTCTTGTTATGTCTTCCAATAATCCACTGAGGTTGACATTTTTAAGAGTGCCCTATAAAGAGTTAATACTTTTGAAATAAGTGATGGCCACAGGAGGAAAACTGAACCATTTTGCTGAGGCAAGCAAAAAAAAAAAACAAAAAAAACCGAAGAAAGCAACAGAGACAGACACACACAGAGACTAAAATCTCTTGTGGTATCGAAACCAAATGCATGTGTCTAATTCCTCCCCCCTCTCTGTTTTCTTCATCTGGCTTTCCTGAGCTGCCTCCCACTTTGCTGTTGGCAGACTCCCCCTATCTCTCCAGGATGATTATGTTGGCCGCTAGTTATGAGACGAGGTGATTAATCCCCAAGGAGGAGAAACCGCATTAACCTGCCTCTCAGTGTTTGCTATCAAATCACCTTAGGAAAAAACACGGTGGTCCAACATCCTTAAAACCACTACGGCATCCACAAGAATGCACAGACTGGTTAAAACTCAGTCAAACTCATTTTCTTTCAGGGGCCAAATTCAGCCCAATTTGATCTCCAGTGGGCCGGACGAGTAAAATAATAACATAATGGCCTATAAATAATGACAACTCCAAATTTTTTAGTGCAAAAAATAACATTAAATGATGAAACTATTTCTATCCAAAACAAAAAAGATGTGAAAACCCTGAAAAAAAGGAAATTTCGGAAGAAAAATAAGTACAACTTTATCAATATTATGCTTCAACTTATGATTTCTACATGTGCATTACAGATCAGAATGACCAGGACACAAAACAGGCAGAATATTGTTAAATTGCACTTATTTTTTTCTCTAGACATTCCAGGTTGTTCATATTTGTTCATGTTACTGACATTTTATTGTTAAAGGATATCACAATTTAATGTTCTTTGCAATAAATCAAAGAGAAAAAATTGGTGTTGCCATTATTTAGAGGCATAATATCATATTATTTTTCTCACATTAAACCAAGAAGAAAATTTGAGGTCATTATTTTTAGGTTATTATGCCATTACTTTTTAGTTTGATGCCCTTGACTGTTAATATCTTCAGGGTAATTTTTGCATTTTGCACTTTGTAAATTCATCTTGCGGGCCAGATTGGAACCTTTGGCGAGCCAGTTTTGGCCGCATGTTTGACACCTGTGGGTTACAACAACAGCCTTCCACTTTGAAGCACTGCCGTGATGATGATGATGATGATGATGATGATGATGATGATGATGATGATGATGATGATGATGAGGAAGACTGAGTTATCCTCTTTACATGCACACCAATACTCCAATTATTATCCGATTTCTGGAGTTTTCAGACTATTCAAGTGATCATATAAACAGGATAATCTGGTGAATTTCATCCAATAACAGCAGTAATCTGATTATAAGAAATCCGATTAACACCCCAAATACTCTGATGTCTTCATGCATGTATACAGGTTAATCTGATTTCTTTCAGGGTTTTTTTTTTTTTTTTTTTTTTAACATCAGGGTCAAAACACAGTAATGTCCCGTCAGAACTTTAATTGATTGCCATTCCAACATTTATTTCAATATAAAGTAGCTCCTTGTTTTGTAAGCACCACCAATATTGAATAAAAATTTGGACCGCTAGTGTGTTTGGATTATTCTGTTCATTTATTTCATTCAGACAGTGCGCTCTTTTCTCTAACGTACTGTGTGTCTTGACTGCTGCCACTTTAACCTTCTCCCACTTTATCTTTTTCACTTAATTTTAAAAGAAAATTCAAGGTGTTAGCCTATGTTTTGTTTTGGTTAAATGTCTGAGAAGGACTGTTGATGCTTGTGTCTTGCAAGTTTTTTTTTTTATTCTGCTCTTTATTGTACATTGCTAATGTTCCTGTGAACTTTAGTACAAGTTGGGGCAGCCGTGACTCAGATGGTAGAGCTGGTCATCCAATAACCGAAGGGTTGGCGGTTTGAATCCTGCTCTGTCTATGTGCTGTTGTGTCCTTGGGCAAGACACTTCACCCTCCTTGCCTCCAGTGCTGCTACTCACACTGTGTTGTGAATGTTCAGTGGTGGTCGGAGGGGCTGTAGGCGCAGATTGGCAGCTGCACCTCCATTAGTCTGCCCCAGGGCAGCTGTGGATGCAAATGTAGTTTACCACCACCAGAGTGTGAATGTGAGAGTAAATGAATAATGGATCCTTTGTACACGCTTTGAGTATGCGTTCATAGAAAAGCGCTATATAAATCTAATCCATTATCTTATCTTATCCAAATATGGTAACTTCATTAACCTTGATTTTTCTACATAAGAGTAAAAAAAAAATAGAAAAACTTCACAAAACTAATAAAGTCTGGTTATTTCCTCCAATAACACGCTAAGGTTGATATTTTTAAGAGTATTTCTATAAGTGCCCTATAAAGGGGTGAAATCCTTTTAAAATGAATATGTGGTTTGTCATGGTGGCAGCCCATGCCCTGTGAGTGGGTTGAACCTGTGTCCTTTGTTCTCAGGCTCTGGGCCTGGTTCTGGGTTGGAGTGACAGGGGGAGCATGGGTTTGGGCCTGCTAGCTTAGCTGGTCTAGTTTTGTTTGTTTCTATTAATCATATTTTCATTTCATATTTATTATTTTTGCATCCTTAGAAATAGCTACATAATGGGCCCACAGATCAAAACACATTTTGCATAGCTTAAGTCTGGTTCTTTTGTTCCTTTTGTTACCTAACTGTTTGATGCTCACTCCATGCTCTCTCCATCCCATCACCAGATCCCGGGCCTGACAGACAAACAGGAAGAGGGAGGTTCCCAAACCTTTTATAGTAGAGGGCATCAGGAACTTACCAAGGGTGGCAGCCATCAGAGGGGAGTTTTGTGAGTGGGCCAGTAGTTAACCTTAAAAATGCTCTAAACCAGGTTTAAACTGTTAGAGACTTTTTGGGGAAGTATTAAATATAAGTAGTGAAATGAGGTATAGGTCAAGATATCAGTAATATTCTGGTAAATGTTAATTGAAAGGTAAACTGAACATTGGGGATTGGTTTGTTCATGTGGGAGGGGCAACGGGTATAAAACCCTGGAGTAGAAGCTCCTTGAGGAGAAGTGTGGCTCTGCTTGAGTGAAGCAGGTCACTGAAGCTGGCTGCCTTTAGCCATGGGCTGAGCTTTATTTTCTGTGGTTTAAGACTGATTTTCCTCATGTTTTGTCACGCTGTTTTTCATCAATTACTTGAGTTTTTTTTCTGTTTTTAGTTTTTTTTTTTGTTTTTTTTCACTAACACAGTTCAATCGGCAATGTCACCTGGGCAAACACTGTAAATAAATCATACTGCGGTGAAGATTATTCCAGCCTCCTGGTGTGTTTCCTCCTCCACATGGTCAATCATCACATGGTTGTTCTCATGTTATAAAATATATGTTCCTTTCACCTTACATGTGGTTTTCTTGTATTTTTTATATTTGCTTCTCGTATTTGTTAATTATTATTTTTTGCCACTTATGGGTAATGAACCAAATATGGTAACTTCATCAACCTTGATTTTTCTACATAAGTGTAAAAAAATTGGAAAAACTTTGCAAAACCAATAAAGTTTTATTATGTCCTCCAGTAACCCACTAAGATTGACATTTTAAGAGTATTTCTTTAAGTGCACTATAAATGGTTAAAATCTTAAAAATATGAATGTATGTGGTTGTTCTAATGTTCTAAAATACATGTTCCTTTCACCTTACATTTGTTTTTCTTGTATTTTTTGTAGATACTTCTTGTATTCTTTTTTTTTTTTTTTGCCATTTTTGGGTAAGGAACCAAAAATGGTAACTTCATTGACTGATTGATTGATTGACTGATTGATTGATGTATTTATTTCAAATATGAATGGCAAAACAGAAGAAGCAGCCGTGACTCAGATGGTAGAGCGGGTCGTCTAATAACCGAAGGGTTGGCGGTTTGAATCCCGCTCTGTCTATGTGCTGTTGTGTCCTTGGGCAAGACACTTCACCCTCCTTGCCTCCAGTGCTGCTACTCACACTGTGTTGTGAATGTTCGGTGGTGGTCGGAGGGGCTGTAGGCGCAGATTGGCAGCTGCACCTCCGTTAGTCTGCCCCAGGGCAGCTGTGGGTACAAATGTAGTTTACCACCACCAGAGTGTGAATGTGAGAGTGAATGAATAATGGATCCTTTGTACACGCTTTGAGTATGCGTTCATAGAAAAGCGCTATATAAATCTAATCCATTATTATTATTATTAAGTTGCTCATTGTTGAACAGCTGTGTGTCTGTGTTGTTCCTCTGCTGTCAATGTGATGTCGTCATCCTACAGCTACACTGAACAAAAATATAAATGCACGACTTTTGTTTTTGCTTCCATTTTTCATGAGCTGAACTCAAAGACCTAAAACTTTTTCTATGTACACAAAAGGCCTATTTCTCTCAAATATTGTTCATAAATTTGTCTAAATCTGTGTTAGTGAGCACTTCTCCTTTGTCCTTTGCTGAGATAATCCATCCACCTCACAGGTGTGGCATATCAAGATGCTGATTAGACAGCAAGATTATTGCACAGGTGTGATTTAGGCTGGCCACAATAAAAGGCCACTCTAAAATGTGCACTTTTACTGTATTGGGTGGTCCAGGGGGGTCAGAAAACCAGTCAGTATTTGGTGTGACCACCATTTTCCTTGCACAGTCTTCTTCATGAATTCTCTGAAACAGCTTTGGAGATGGCTTATGGTAGAGAAATGAACATTCAATTCACAGGCAAAAGCTCTGGTGGAGATTCCTGAAGTCAGCATGCCAATTGCATATTCCCTCAAAACTTGTGACATCTGTGGTATTGTGCTGTGTGATAAAACTGCACATTTTAGAGTGGCCTTTTATTGTGGCCAGCCTAAGACACACCTGTGCAAAAATCATGCTGTCTAATCAGCATCTTGATATGCCACACCTGTGAGGTGGATGGATTATCTCAGCAAAGAAGAAGTGTTCACTAACACAAATTTAGACAGATTGTGAACAATATTTGAGAGAAATAAACCTTGTGTGTACACAGAAAAAGTTTTAGATCTTTCAGTTCAGCTCATGAAAAATGGGAGCAAGAACAAAAGTCATGCATTTATATTTTTGTTCAGTGTAGTTGAATCGACTTTGACTTTATTGACAAACAAGAAAAGCACTCGGAAAGCACAGACCTCCGCCAAGACAGATCTGCCCCCCCCCCCCGACAATCACCACCAAAATTTAATGATTTCTTCCTTGTGCCAGTATCAACATTTCCTGAAAATTTTGTGAAAATCCATCCATAACTTTTTGAGTTATCTTGCTAACAAACAAACAAACAAACAAACACGCAAACAAACAAACAAATACGCACGCAAACACACAAAGCAAAGTGGTCACAATACCTCCTGGCCGAGGTAATAAGTCGATTCCAAAAAATCTGAAGTCACTGATGCCCTAGTATGCACAGCTGCTTGTAAACAGGAACTTTAGTATAATATTCATTTTTATTAGTCCTGCGATGAACTCATGAATTTCATCTTTTGGGTAAAATTCAGAATAAATGCATGTAAATGTAGTCACTGAACGGTCAGTCCATCACTATAAAGCACAGAACACTTCTACTATCTACTGTATCTGCTGCTGAGTCCCGGCTAAAAAAGGAAGAGCATTGTTGGGAACATGTTTCAGATCTCATAGCTGTAATAGGAGATCAGTGACCTGTAAAGACTTCCAGGAACACAGAGGGCTCACCAGCTGAGTGTGAGCAGGTACATATAGGATATCAGCCACAGCGGGAATGCTGGAGCTTCTATAGCGCTGCCGAAGAGGAGTGGCTTCGGCAACAGATGTTAAGATTAAACAAGCTTGTTTTCACCTGCAGGAGTCATTGTTTTTCATTTCCAAGAATGGGATTATGTCGTTTAAAGGAGTGATATATAAAATATATTTCTCTCAATATTGTTCACGAATCTGTCTAAATTTGGGTTAGTGAACACTTCTTGCTGAGATGATCCATCCACCTCACAGGTGTGGCATTCAAGATGCTGATTAGACAGCAGATTTTTGCACAGGTGTGCCTTAGGCTGCCACAATAAAAGGCCACTCCAAATGGGCAGTTTTATCACACAGCACAATACCACAGATGTCACAAGTTTTGAGGGAATATGCAGTAGTCATGCTGAATTAGGAATCTCCACCAGAGCTTTGCCTGTGAATTGAATGTTCATTTCTCTACCATAAGCCATCTCCAAAGCTGTTTCAGAGAATTCATGAAGAAGAACTGTGCGAGGAAATTGTGGTCCACCAAATACAGACTGGTTTTCTGACCCCCCTGGACCACCCAATACAGTAAAAGTGCACATTTTAGAGTGGCCTTTTATTGTGGCCAGCCTAAGTCACATCCTGCTGTCTAATCAGCATCTTGATATGCCACACCTGTGAGGTGGATGGATTATCTCAGCAAAGGACAAAGGAGAAGTGCTCACTAACACAGATTAGACAAATTTATGAACAATATTTGAGAGAAATAGGCCTTTTGTGTACATAGAAAAAGTTTTAGATCTTTGAGTTCAGCTCATGAAAAATGGGAGCAAAAACAAAAGTGGTGCGTTTATATTTTTGTTGAGTGTAGTTATAAAACGTAATGTAGCACTTGAGGGGTAGGATTAAATAAGTTTAGACTTTTCGACCGTGCAAAATCCAGACTTGCACGTACTTGAAGATATTTATTTATTTATTTATTTATTTATTTATTTATTTATTTGGATCCCCATTAGCTGATGCAGTACATCAACTACTCTTCCTGGGGATTCTGTTCATTTAAATGTATTTTGTTTTTGTCTTAATTTGCTTTGTTTTGTTTCATTTATTTTCTTTGCATGTTCTATATAAAAAAATAATAAATAACAAATTAAGCAGGAATTAAAACAGGTTGTAGAATCCACTCAGTTTTTGCTAAAGTTAACATAAAGATAGCTTTGCAGCACCTGGAGGGTTTGAATTCAAACTGTATGAACTATTAGGGTCCAAATACACATAAATGAACCACAGACTAATAAAAGTGGGTTTAACAAAAAATGACCCCTTTAAGTGATTTATCACCATTTATTATAATATTATCTTCTTTATTTTGCATTTTTTCAGTGTAACTCATGTATTTTCCTTTATTTAATTCACTGATCATGTCGATGTTCATTAACTTATAAAGACCCAAACATCCATCACTGACCAAAAGCACCTTTTTTCTTTTTTTTTTTTATTAATTAATTATTTTTTTGTTTTTGTTTTTGATTAATTAATTTTTTTTTTTTTTTTTACTTTTAATTTTTTTATTGATCTAAACCACAGGTGTCAAACATGCGGTCCGGGGCCCAAATCTGGTCCACCAAAGGGTCCAATCTGGCCCTTGGAATGAATGTGTAAAATGCAAAAACTGCAGCATCTGGAGGGTTCAAATCCAAACTTTTGGAACTATTAAGGTCTCCAAATACACAAATAAATGTACCACAGACTAATAAAAGTGGGTTTAGCTAAATATGAACCCCTTTAATGAAGGGGCTATAAAGCGATACGCTGCCGATTGTAAACGTGTTGCAGAAATAACCTTCAAAACCTTAAAGGTGAAATGTCTTCCTGCAAATCTGCTGCGGCGTTACCTGCTGTGTACAACACCAAAGACGCTTAAAACAGCCGGAAACAGGTAAAGAATCCCACAATCCATACTTCTCATCAATACCTCTACTTGTTAGGAGCTGCATTTTCTGTGTTAGAGTACAAAAATACTCACACATATACGAATCGATGAGTAATTTGTCAAAAAAAAACACCTCTTTTTATACAGTGTTTATTTTCACTTAATGTAATTTCATGTCTTTTCCAGCCCCGTCCGCTTCAACCGCCCAGCCTCCTGCCATGGAATCCATCTGTCTTCCTCTCTCTTTGGTGCAGATGGAGCAACATGACAAGGGCACGGGAGCCAATCCATTTCCACCTTGTCATCTGCAGGCATTTCGATCTGCCACAGCGCTCTTCCATCTCGATTAGAGGTGGCCTGCTGGCAGGACAGTTCTCTGTGTGTTCGTATATATGTGTGTGTGTGTGTGTGTGTGTGTGGTCTAAGACTGGACTGACCGCTACAGAAACATCCACCTCCTCTTCTTTTCTGTCATCCACCTGTCAAAGTCATAGCCATTGTCACAGTGTGGATTTGAAGAACATCGCTACTTTACCTCCACAATGGCAATTACTTTTCCCTAGAGATGGGAAATGGCAGCTAACAACAGCCAATCTCAGATCTGGCATTTCTGATAATTGATGTAATGGTGTGACTCACTTTTTTTTTTTTTTTTTTTTTTTTTTTTTTATAGACGTCCCAGCCCTGAGAATGCACACACACACACACACACACATACACACACACATACATGCCATGTGTCAATACTTTCCACCGTGATATGATGGATTCGATTCAATTTGCTGACTGAATTAGATGACCTTTTCACGCCTGCGGAGAAAAAAAAAAAAAAAAAAAAAGAAAAAATGTTGCTTTTTCCATTCACAGATTATCAGTCATCCATCTCATAATGGAAAACTCAATGGAATCAGCTGTGTCTTTTTATACACATACTATATACTTGTATGGATTTTTACAATTGAGATACAAAAATGTCTTTTAAATGATCATTCTTTCTTTACTTTTTCTTTCATAACGCAATTATTGTTTACCCTCAACATGAAAACTAAAAAACTACTGGAAATATAGTTATTGACCATCAACGTCATCAAAACATACTTATGCTAGGGCTTGCTCGATTATAGAAAAAAAAATAATCACGATTATTTAGCAATAACTCGAAGCACTCGGAGAGTGCGACCTCCGCCAAGGCTGATCAGTGGGCCCCCCCGTTGGCCCCCCCACCACCAATCACCCCAAAAAGTTAATCATTTCTTCCTTATCCCATTTCCAACAAACCCTGAAAATTTCATCAAAATCTGTCCATAACTTTTTGAGTTATGTTGTTCACTAACGGACAGACAAACAGACAGACAAACAAACCCTGGCAAAAACATAACCTCCTTGGCGGAGGTAATTATTAAAAACGATTATTGTTAACCTTAAAGTTGTTTATTTTTTTCTTGCAAAACAATGTAAGATATACTCTTAAATATAAATAAAGCTTTTAACCATTAAACAACAGTATGTTCACTTTTGTATGAAACAAAAAAAATCTTTGAATGCAAATAAGTGTACTGTAAATTCAAGTATGTTTCCTTTTGTAAACAAATAGTGCACTAGAATTAAACTGCTATAGACTTACCATAGAACTGGAGCAATAAAAAAAAAAAAAAAACTCACATAAAGTGCAAATTATAAATTCAAGTATGTTCAGTGTAGTATGAAACATAGTAAATTCAGTGGCGTGCCGTGAGGTTTCAGTTAGGTTAATACGGGAGTTGCAGCATAAAGAGATTCGGAGATTGAAGATTGCATTGCGGACGAAGTTGTAGACGGAGTTGTTTTATGTGTTTTAGTTTTTCATAAGATTATGATAAAGGTGGCGGTGGTTAAACTTTAGATGGTTAAAAAGGTTTGCTGTGTTACCGGTCGGTGCGGACACAAGTACGAAACACTTTTTGCACGTAATGGGTTTTTGCTCTTCATCAAACCCAAAGTGATTCCATACAATTGAATTTGACTTGCCTTTTTTGTTTACCAAGCACTTCTGCTGCGATTCTCCTGCTATTTTTCCAGACCGCTAGGTACAACTTTCATCTTGGGGTGGACCTGCCGGCTAGCAGGCAGCTGTAGCTTAGAGGGGGGCGGGGCAGAGCAGCTCATGGTAGCTTGCGTGCGCGTGAATTAAACAACTCAAATTAATAATCGTTTTTTTTCGATACATAATTTTTGTAATCGTTGCGTGTAATAATCGAAATCGTAATTGAATTTCGATTCATTGCACAGCCCTAAGTTAGCAATCCAGTACTTACTCTTGTGTGTATCATGTGACTAAAACAGACAGAAAAGAAAACATGGAATGTCTAAAAGCACTGTTTTTGTCAGTACAGTGTCATAGATACTGATGTAAGAACTGAAGTGATTTTGGTTATTATCAAGAAACATGGAAAATGGATAGATATCAGCTCTGAAATTAAACTACTATGAGCTATTTTTGTTGTTATCATTATATTTGTCCAAACAAATGTACCTTAGTTGTACCAGGCATTAAAATGAAAAAGAAACTGAAGAAGAAAACAACGCAGTCTAATAATAGTATTTTTATTTTTATCTCTGTAACATATAGATAACATAGGACATCTGGGCTGTCAAAGCCTGTAACATTATACTGTACAACAAGTATCTGGAGCAGGAGGGGGATGAAGAAGGTGCTTTTGAAGAACAGAAATATTTTCTTGAGGTAGGATCCATACCCAAGCAGAAAACCCCCCAGAAACCTGAAGGGAAAAGCATGAAATGAATGTCAGACTTTTATGCTGCTTTTCATGTTTTCAAATACTCCAACCAAGAAACAAAGAAAACAATTCACATGTGTGTTTTTACAACTATTATTATTATTATTATTATTATTATTATATTATTATTATTATTATATCTTAGTAGTATAGTAGTAGTAGTAGTAGTGTAGTAATAGTTAGTAGTAGTAGTAGTAGTAGTCGTGTGGTAGTAATAGTATTAGTAGTATGTAGTAGTAATCATAATAGTAGTAATAATAGTAATCATAGTAAATATTAGTAGTAGTAATAGTAATGAGTAGTAGTAAATGTAGTAATCATAGTAAAAGTAGTAGTAGTAGTAGTAGTAGTAATAGTGATATTAGTAGTAATAGTAGTAGTAGTATAGTTAATCATAGTAAAATAGAAGTAATAGTAATAGAAATAGCAGTAATAGTAGTAGTAGTAGGAATAGTACTAATAGTAGTAGTAGTAATGTGGTAGTAGTATAGTTGTAGTAGTAATAGTATAAAGTAGTAGTAATAGTAGTGATAGTAGGTAATAGTAGTAATCATACTAATAGTAGTAGTGGTAATAGTAGTAAGTAATAGTTGTAGTAGTGGTGGTAGTAGTAGTAGTAGTAGTAATAGTATAATCATAGTAATAGTAGTAGTATGGTAATAGTAGTAGTAATAGTATATTGTAGTAGTTGTAGTAGTATAGTAGCATTGGTGGTAGCTAGTAGTAGTAGTAATAGTAGCAATATAAGTAGTAGTGATAGTAGTAGTAGTAGCAGTAGTAGTAGTAGTAGTGGTAGCAGTAGTAGTAGTATTAGTAGTAGTAGTAGTAGTAGTAGTAGTAGTATTGGTGGTAGGAGTAGTAGTAGTAGTAATAGTAGCAATATAAGTAGTAGTATGATAGTAGCAGTAGTAGTAGTAATTAGTAGTAGTATGGTGGTAGCAGTAGTGTAGTAGTAATATAGCAGTATAGTAGAGTATAGTAGTAGTAGTAGTAGTAGTAGTAGTAAGTAGTAGTAGGATTGGTGGTACGAGTAGTCGTAGTAGTAATAGTAGCAATATAAGTAGTAGTATGATAGTAGTAGTAGTATAGTAGTAGTAGTAGTAGTAGTTGGTGGTAGGCAGTATTAGTAGTAGTAATAGTAGTAATATAAGTAAGGTAGGAGTGGTAGTAGTAGTAGTAATCATAGTAAATGTAGTAGTAGTAACAGTAGTAAATAGTAGTACTCATAGTATCTAGTAATAGTAGTAGTAATAGTAGTAATATCATCGTAATAGTAGTATTAGTGGTAATAGTAGTAGTCATAGCAATAGCTGAGTAGTGATAGTAGTAATCATAGTAATAGTAGTAGTAGTATATCTTTTTGTGGACTTGATGACCGCTTATATATGTTCATAAATAATCCTCATTTTAAGATATACAGACTTAGTGTTATTATCCTGATATTAAATGAAGTTTAATTAGGTTATAAAAATTATACATATTATCCAAATTAATGTTAGTTAGTGGAAAAGACATGATATGAGATTAGAGGTTAGGATTAGTATTTTTTTTATATATCTCTTATTTACACTTGTAGTATTTTCTCTCATTTTATTTTCTGTTTTATAACTTTAAAACATGTTTATCCAAATGTGCGACTGTTGACTCACTGGATATGGATTTTTTTTTTTGTGTTTTTTTAGCATTTTATTTTATTTTCTGTATGTTGCAGCGATGTTGTATGTTCTCACTTCATCTTCAGTGGCTACACAGTTTCATATTCAGTTCCAGTCTGTGTTGAGTTAGCCTGTTCTCATCGCACCATCCTCATTTCCTCATGTCCTCTGGTTCCCCCCACCATCCAAACATGTAGAAGTAGGTTAATTATCCTGTCAGTGGTCTTCTTTACTAAGGTACTGATGAAGATCTGGAGTGTGTGCCTGAACACTTCAGTGGCAGCTCACTGCACCTCATGGGCTAATTGCTAATACTAATGCTAGGGTGCTGCATTATTTCCCTACAGGGATCCTAAAGTGATAATATCCTTAACCTTTAATGGTGTAATACTCAGTGCTTTTTTTTTATTTAACACAGTGATATAATTACAGCTGTGGATGAATAGGGGGGGGGGGGGGGGGGGGCATGGATCTGGACTGAATGACAACAGGTTTAACCCATGAAGACCCATCCTTTGTCCCCTCCAATTTTTAACCTTTTTTAAGTAATTTATCACAATTTATTGTAATATTAAGCTCTGGTGTTTTTCTATTTTTTAAATGAAAATCGGGTATTTTCCTGCATTTAATTCACTGATCGTGTAGATTGTTGAGGCTTATTTATCAAAGACAGAGAAAACTAAGAAAAAGTGACTTTTTTAGTAAGATTTACATTAACAGAACCTAAAACAAGTGTGTCCATCCACTGTCATTGATTGAACTCCATGGTTTTATTGTGAATCAATGTTGTAGAAGATGATGGTGTTTCCATGGTACTACAGAGCTCCTGACGTCCAAACGGGTCACATCTGATGACCATGAAAGATGAAAATCTGCATTTTACACCAGTTATTTAAATGTATTGAGAGTATTAATGGATCAACAGGTATTTAACATTTTATATCAGTAAATTATTTTGGTTGTCGGTGGATGTTTGGGTCTTTATGGGTTAATGTCTGGTTTTGTTTCTTTTGCTTCTACTAATCGTTGTCCGGCCCCTGTTAAATCCTGAACCATTAAATCATTGACAGAATATTCCAGTTCTTTGAAACCGGAGCCTTTATTGGTCCTTCTGAACACCCCAATTTTTTTTTTTTTTTGTTTTTTTTCCCAATATCAATTCCTTGAGTTTCAATTATGTATCATATTAATACATTGGGTCTCAATGCTCAAATATTATTTTTGAACAAACAAAAACATAATATAACACAAACATGTCTAACAAATTGGTAATTCCTTTATCTTTTTCCTCCTTCCTCATTAAAGCTTGAAACCATTAAATCATTGACAGAAAATTCCAGTTCTTTGAAACTGGAGTCTTTATTGGTCCTTCTGAACAACTAAAAAATATTTTTTCAAATATCATTCTCCATGTATGAATGTCAATTTTGTATCATATTGATACATCAGGTCTCATGCTCAAATATTTATTTTTTGAACAAACAAAAACATAATATAGACACAAACATGTCATACAAATTGGTATTCCTGTTCAAAATTGGCAAAGTTTCTTCCTCCTTCCTCATTCATTTAATCTTGTAGTGGTCACTGGAACAGGCCTCGTGGTGAATGAATTCCTCCCCCCTGGTGATTATCTGTGTATTGCATGTATCTAATTGTATACATCAGGTTTTTCAAGAAAAAAAAATCACACCGATCATGTAGATGCTTCAAAACTCATGTATCAAATATGATATGTTTGGCATTAAAGGGTTAAAATGAACTTTTCATCTTCACATGATATTTCATATACTGTGTTCTTTCAGGTTTAAATTTGTACAACCTGGTGGACAAAAGCTCGTTTCTGTGGCTGATGTTTTGTTATAATTCATTTTTGTTAAATCCCGCATCAGCAAACACACACAGACTACTGGGTCATGCACACACTGAGCTGGCCTCTACTGTGTGTTTGTCTTGACTAAATGTGTTTGCTCCTCTCTTCATTCGGACCAAAACCATTACGGATCTATCACCACCACATTTACTGTCATACCGGTGTCCTTCAAAACGCCTTGGCTGCACTACATCAATTGTCATGTTGGCACTATGTTCAAAATGTATCTGTGAAGACCTGATGTAGCAGGAGTAGTGCTTTGGCAAGTATGTACAGGGTGGGGAAGCAAAATTTACAATGGACATTTAGGTTGTTTTTTCTCAGCAGGCACTACGTCAATTGTTTTGAACCAAACATATTTGATGTCATAATCATACCTAACACTATTATCCATACCTTGTCAGAAACTTTTGCCCATATGAGTAATCAGGAAAGCAAACGTCAAAGAGTGTGTGATTTGCTGAATGCACTCGTCACACACAAAGGAGATTTCAAAAATAGTTGGAGTGTCATAAAGACTGTTTATATGGAAAAAAGAGAAATGACTATGAGCAAACTATTACCAGAAAGTCTGGAAGTGGAGGAAGCAACAAAAAAACGTACCAAAGCTTTATTAAAGCTCTCAAATCCAAATCCTTAAGGATCCAACCAAATCCATGAGAAAAATGGCAATTAAACTTGAGGTAGACAACAAGACCGTTAGAAATGCAGTAAAATATGATTTGAAGTTAAAATCTTACACAAGAACACCAAAACACTTGTTGACAACAGCAACAAATCCAACTTAGCAATTTTGGGAATCATGTTTATGTCCGCCTTCTAGCCCAGATCTAAACCCTCTGGATCTGCTATTTGGGGCGTTTTAGAACATGCTACTAATAGAACATCACACAGCAATGTCGACTTTCTTAAAGATACTATTAAAGAAGAATGGGAGAAGTTGTCACCTGAAATATTTGAGGAACACTTGCGCAAGTTTCAGGAAGCGTGTGAAGGCAGTTATTGAGAAAGAAGGAGGACACATAGAATGAAAACATTTTCTATTATGTCAATTTTCTTGTGGCAAATACATTCTCATGACTTTCAATAAACTAATTGGTCATACAACTGTCTTTCAATCCCTGCCTCAAAATATTGTAAATTTTGCTTCCCCACCCTGTACAAAACCCCCAAGGAGGTGTATACGACGGTGGGCCATACTGGGACGTTTGGTATCGATCTGATACCAAATAAACGTTAATGTGTTCTTTTATGGGAAGCTCTAAGGATGAGTCTGGATTCAGATCGGGCCTCAAAGTTGACAAAATTTATTCAGATCACAAATAGTTGGACTCTCAGTGCTGAGGACTCAAAGACGATGAGCCCCGAACATTACATGAAAGTGTACATTTATGGACCCTATGGGCAGGCTCACCCGTACAACTGGGCTGGTCTTTAACTTAACGTTATCTAAAAAGATCAAACAGATGTGGGGCCTTAACTGTAAGTAAACTTATGCCAACAATCAGTTTACCCTCATCACCTGTATTGACAACACGATGTGTATGATGTGTGTGTTCAGACGTGTATCTAGAAGAAGAACAGAACCTACTTAACTCTTGTGCAGACAGATGGTTCCTATCTAAACAAGCTTAACCTAGTGTAACATACTTAACCCTTTCATACACAGAGGTCACTACAGTGGACAGCTATTCTACAGCTGTTCTCTTATATATTCATGGTTTTATTGTGTTAGTTCCCTATCAGCCAACACAGTGGACACTTCTGCATCATCCCATACAGTGCATTTCATACCGTTACTGTAACTATGCTGTTCTTGATAAACCTGATCTGCAGTGACATGTTTTAGTGTAAATCAACAAACAAAACAGTTTTTTTGTGCATATTATCTCCATGAAATGAATATAACTAGTATTAGAGCATGTTAAAATGTGGGAAAATATCTGATTAGTAGCATTAAAAAAAATTTTATTGCATACTTTTCCATATCACTTTCTGATATTAGGTTTTAAATACATGTTTCTTGCTTGAAAAATTAAATGCTGGGGTCCGGCTGAGTGGACAGTTTGTAACTCCTTAAAAAAAAAAAAAAACAACTAAATTGCATGTTTTTTTTCATGCCTAAAGACAATAAAACACACAAATATTGTGACCAAGGGTCTCATATTGCATGAAAGGGTTAAACTACAACAGAGTACGAAACTCACAGTCGTGAAAACTTTGAGACCCATATTTTCGACATAATTTTATTTGAAACCCTAAAACTGGATTTTTTTTTCATATGAATCATTACCTCCGCCAAGGAGGTTATGGTTTTTTGCCAGGGTTTGTTTGTTTGTTTGTTTGTTTGTTTGTTTGTTTGTTTGTCTGTCCGTTAGTGTGCAACATAACTCACAAAAAGTTATGGACAGATTTTGATGAAATTTTCAGGGTTTGTTGGAAATGGGATAAGGAAGAAATGATTAAATTTTGGTGGTGATCGGGAGTGGGGGGGGCCCACGGGGGGGCCATTTCCAACAAACCCTGAAAATTTCATCAAAATCTGTCCATAACTTTTGAGTTATGTTGCACACTAACGGACCGGACAAACAGACAGACAAACAAACAAACAAACCCTGGCAAAAACATAACCTCCTTGGCGTGGGGGGGCCCACAGGGGAGCCACTGATCAGCCTTGGCGGAGGTCTGCGCTCTCTGAGTGCTTCTAGTTTGTTTAGGATACTGGCATACAGAAAACAAAAATCTAAAGTTTCAAGAATAATTTCAAAACAAAAAACTTAACAAAAGAAAATGGCACCTGCCGGCCTCGTCCCCATCTTTACTCTATAGTTCACGTTGTAAGAAAGAAATTGCACATTCAAATAGAAGTCCATGTGTTGTGTTGTGGCAGTCTGTCCCTGGTGGGGTTCCACTGTGGGTTTAAGTGTCATCCATGAGGAGGGGGATGTGGGTTCAGGCCGCTATGATAGCTTGGTTGTGATCCTCCTATCTCCCACCACCTGCACTGTGACATGGGGGGGGGGGGCTACTCAGGACAAAACTGGCCTTCTGATTAGTCTGTCAAATCTACTCCTGTTGGCAGTTGAGATGCTGCCGTCCCAGAAGACCACCCCATAGAAAAAGGTCCTCAGGAGAACTCCTACACCCTAGAGGACCTGATCTCTGCTTTGTCCTTTTGTAGGATGATAAGATTGGCACTGAAATGACACTCCTTTATCCTTCTAAGGGGGTAGCTGTGTATTTTCTCTAAAGTTTTCAGTTTTCTGGAATAAGGAGTTGCAAAAGGTTTTACACCCAAGAAAAGTCTAATGATTGATTGATTGGTTGACTGATTTTCCATTCATAGCTCTAATGCACACAAATAATTTAGCAATATTTCCTGCAGATGTGGTCTTCACAGGTCTTGAAATAAAATCCTAAGTCTGTTTCGTCCAATACCAAGACAAAGCTGAACAATACCATGCTCAATCATAAATGGTGCACCACAGGGCTCTGTTCTTGATCCATTTCTATTTGCGTTATATATTAAACTTATTAATGCTTTAATATTCTTTATATGCAGATTCTACAATTTTACACCCCTCAGTTCCTAATCTAATTCAACTGTGGTCTTGACAGGTCGTGAAATAAAATTCTAAATCCTCTTCATCCAAAACCAAGACAAGGCTGAATAAAAAAAAAAAAAAAAAAAAAAAAAATGTACATACTGGTTAATCATGTTTAATACTACAGATAATCTTAAACACAATATATCATACTCAATGATAAATGGTGCACCACAGGGCTCTATTCATGATCCATTTCTATTTGCATCATATCTTAAACATTTTTTCCTTATTAGTACTTGAATATTCTTTGTATGCAGATTCTACAATTTTATACACCTCAGTCCCTAATCTGATTCAACTGTGGTCTTCACAGGTCTTGAAATAAAATCCTAAATCCGTTTCAACTAATACCAAGACAAAGCTGAACAATATCATGCTGAATGATAGATGGTGCACCACAGGGCTCTATTCTTGATCCATTTCTATTTGCATTATATAGTAAACTATTCTTCCTTATTAGTACTTTAATATTCTTTATATGCAGATGCTACAATTTTATACACCTCAGGCCCTGATTCATCTGTGGTCTTCACAGGTCTTGAAATAAAATCCTCGGTCCTCTTCATCTAAAACCAAGACAAGGTTGAATTAAAAAAAAAAAAAAAAAAAAGAAGATACATACTGGTTTATCATGTTCAATACTACCGATAATCTAAAACACTGTATATCATGCTCAGTGTTAAATGGGGCACCACAGGGCTCTATTCTTGATCCATTTCTATTCACATTATACTATAAACTATTGTTCCTTATTAGTAATTTAATATTGTTTATATGCAGATTCTAGAATTTTGTACGCCTCAGGCCCTAATCTGATTCAACTGTGGTCTTGACGGTTCTTGAAATAAAATCGTAAATCCTCTTCATTCAAAAACCAAGACACGGCTGAATTTAAAAAAAAAAAAAAGTTACATACTGGTTAATCAAGTTTAATACTACAGATAATCTAAAACACAATATATCATGCTCAATGATAAATGGTGTACCACAGGGCTCTATTCTTGATCCATTTCTATTTGCATTATATAGTAAACTATTCTTCCTTATTAGTACTTTAATATTTTTTATATGCAGATGCTACAATTTTATACATCTCAGGCCCTAATCTGATTCATCTTTGGTATTCACAGGTCTTGAAATAAAATCCTCAGTCCTCTTCATCTAAAACCAAGACCAGGCTGAATTTAAAAAAAAAAAAAAAAAAAAAAAAAAAAAAGATACATACTGGTTTATCATGTTCAATACTACCAATAATCTAAAACACCGTATATCATGGTCAGTGATAAATGGTGCACCACAGGGCTCTATTCTTGATCCATTTCTATTCACATTATACTATAAACTATTGTTCCTTATTAGTAATTTAATATTGTTTATATGCAGATTCTAGAATTTTGTACGCCTAAGGCCCTAATCTGATTCAACTGTGGTCTTGACGGTTCTTGAAATAAAATCGTAAATCCTCTTCATTCAAAACCAAGACACGGCTGAATTTAAAAAAAAAAAAAAGTTACATACTGGTTAATCAAGTTTAATACTACAGATAATCTAAAACACAATATATCATGCTCAATGATAAATGGTGTACCACACGGCTCTATTCTTGATCCATTTCTATTTGCATTGTATAGTAAACTATTCTTCCTTATTAGTACTTTAATTTTTTTATATGCAGATGCTACAATTTTATACATCTCAGGCCCTAATCTGATTCATCTTTGGTATTCACAGGTCTTGAAATAAAATCCTCAGTCCTCTTCATCTAAAACCAAGACCAGGCTGAATTTAAAAAAAAAAAAAAAGATACATACTGGTTTATCATGTTCAATACTACCAATAATCTAAAACACCGTATATCATGGTCAGTGATAAATGGTGCACCACAGGGCCCTATTCTTGATCCACTTCTATTCACATTATATAGTTTACTAGTCTTCCTTATTAGTACTTTAATATATTTTTTATGCAGATTCTACATTTTATACGCCTCAGGCCCTAATCTAATTTAACTGTAGTCTTGACTGTCTTGAAATAAATCCCAATTGTCTTTGTCCAAAACCAAGACAAGTGTAAAAGTCCAGACCTTCAACAAGTGGTGGATGAGACTGATAATACAAAACTACACCTTAATCATATTAATATGTAAATAAGACATGGCCATATTATTGATATTAAACATTATCGCTGATTTACATGTAATTAAAATTTACATAGCACCAATATTCCTATTAATTGTTACTACTGCAAATATATATGTAATTTGTGTGATCTAAAAATACAAATTAGACTTATATTCTGAAATAATAATTACTGTCTTTTCCATTGGTTTATATATATATATAGTAATACAGCATAGTTTTATATTATCTTCTTTTTTTATGGGTTTTAATGGGGGTAAATGCCATGAAATCCCCTTGATATCGACACATACAATGCTTTCTATCTTTTTAAGGGTATAAATAGTATAGTTTAATATATTTCAGTTCTTTTTTTTTTTATCTGTACTTTATGGTGGGAGCAGGGTCATGCTACTCCATTATTTCTGCAGTTCCACATAATACTATAGACCGTATCACTAATGATCATATCTGGACTCATCACTGCTCTCAGCGTCGCAGAGTTCAATAGACTTTCTTTCTGATGAAGAGCTAATCATATGATCCGGTTCTTATAGAATATTTGACTGTTAGCACCTCAAAGCTTTAGTTCTCTCAGAACCATGTAAGTACATGCACCATTTACGATTAATCTTTAATATTTCATACATGTATGCACCAGCTGCAGCAAGAATTCAAGTATGAAGCTTTTGAAAATACACGATCTCCAGTCAGTCTGATGTTACATAACTTCTCCTTGTGGTTTATTACCTCCGCCAAGGAGGTTATGTGTTTTTTTGCCAGGGTTTGTTTGTTTGTTTGTCTGTTTGTCTGTCCGTTAGTGTGCAACATAACTCAAAAAGTTATGGACAGATTTTGATGAAATTTTCAGGGTTTGTTGGAAATGGGCCCCCCGTGGGCCCCCCCACTCCCGATCACACACCAAAATTTAATAATTTTTAGTCAAACTCAAACATTTCAGGGTTTGTTGGAAATGGGATAAGGAAGAAATGATTAACTTTTGGGGGTGATCCAGAACAAATCCTGGATTCTGGATCACTTTGAAATTTTCATTAACATTGTGGTAAATGGGGCCAAAATTTTCGTTTCCCAATATCTCGCTTAATTATTGACCAAAACTCATGAAATTTCACTCAGGAATTGACAATGGGGTCCTCTATCACATTTCAAAGGCTGATCCGGATCTGATCCAGAAGGCGGATTTTATCTCAATTTATATAAAAAATGGGGGTGCCCTTACTTTTGGCCTACTGTGGCCTTTAATATTAAAAGAGAAATTCTGACAAGCGCCATCGTGTAGCTCAGTCAGTTCCGCATCGGGAGGAGGCCACCAGATTTCATGTAGCTTTAATACTTAAGGAGCCAGATCCAGAAGAAAACCGCCATTACGAGAAATGTGATTTTCGTGAATAACTACTGAACTAATAAGGATATAATTATGAATCCAGTTGCTAATGGTATGTTGTTCATGGTCAAGGAATCTTAAAATATAGGTCAAATAAATATGGGACTAATATTTATGGTGGAAATCACAACATGGGGGAATTGTGGCAAATCTCATGCAGTTTGACTCAGGGATTTACAAATGGGGTGTTCTATCAAATGCAAAGACTGATCCGGATCTTTCAAAAAGTTATGGACAGATTTGGATGAAAATTTCAGGAAATATTGACACTGGCACAAGGAACAAATGATTAAATTTGGTGGTGATCGGGGGGGGGGGGGGCACTGATCTGCCTTGGCGGAGGTCTGCGCTCTCAGAGTGCTTTTCTAGTTGTGTATGTTTTATACTCTTATAGTCATATGATACATGCTTATATTTAGAGCTGGTTTTCAGGCTAAGAATTTGTTCTATACTATATACTGTAGTACACACTGGATGAGACAACTTAGAAAATATTAATGATATTTCTATATATGTACATTTCATCATCTATAGTAGTTTCCATTAATGCAATTCACACACTATTTGATATTTTGCACTGAAAAAATCTGTATGAAACAGCAAAAACACTTCCCAAATGTGAGAAAAGGGTTTTTTTTTTGTTTTTTTTTTGTTTTTGGGGGGGGGGGGGGGGTGGGGGGGGGGGGGGGGGGGGGGGGGGGAGTTCTCACTCACCTGAGGTGTTTCTTTGTTTAATTTTTCACCAAGAATAAATACACATAGAAGGAAATGAAAAACTTCTTTTTGAAATGTTTTGATGGAGCGAACATTTGATTGTAATACGTCAGCGGACTGAACTGTTATCTATATCGTCGCAATATTCCATTAAAGGGGTTATATTTTGTTAAACCCACTTTTAATGATCTTTGGTTCATGTATTTGTGGATTGGACCCTAATAGTTTGCATAAAGTTTTGAAGTTGAACCCTCCGGTGCTGCAAAACTATCATTATATTCATTTTGGTAAAAATTGAGTGGATTTCTACAACCTGTTTTAATTCCTGCTTAATTTGATACTCTATAACTAGCTACATCACGACATTTGCACATATAGGTCAAGACTTCGGACGAACATTTCTCCGAGTACGACATAATTGTTTATCAGCAGCAGCGGTTGTAGTAAAAACTGAAAATATGTCCAAACTTCGAGCCGACTACCTGAAATGTTCAGTTTTGTGTGTATTGTCTTAAACACAAAAAATATTCAAACCACAGGACACATAAGATAAGATAAGATAAGATAAGATAAGATAAGATAAGATAAGATAAGATAAGACTTTACTGATCCCACCTTTGGGAAATTTCACAGTTGACAGTAGCAACAAACAACACAAAAGAAGACAGGTAGAAAAAAAAAACACAAGTGAGAAATGACATATAAAGGAAAAATAAGAAATTTGGTGTTTACATAAATATTTATATAAATAGAGAATTAGATTTTAAACATTCTTACCATTTAAATTTAAATGGTATTTACATATGTACATGATTTACATTGTGGTTGCAGGGGACAGATAAAAACAGTACTCCCAGCAGCTCAATGATCATGGTTAAAACAAACTAGAAATAAATATCCAATCTAATCCAACTTTATTTGTAAAACACTTTAAAACAACTACAGTGGACCAAAGTGCTGTACAGAAAAATAAATACAAAACCGAAATAACAGAGTAAAAATACAAGAATAGATTAAAAGACAAAGACAACTGTAAAAATAATGAATAAATAAATAAATAAATATACAGAAGAATAGATAAAACCTAAATAACGAATAGAAATAGATTTTTTAAAAAAAGACTAAAATAAATAAAAGTAATCAGACATCACTAAAATATCACTAAAAATGCCAATGTAAAACCTGTAAAAAGCAGGATAAAAACATCATAATATAATATAATATAATATAATATAATATAATATAATATAATATAATATAACATAATATAATATAATATAATATAATATAATATAATATAATATAATTTAATATAACACAGGGGACAATAGATAAATAAATGATAAATAAGTTAAGACCATGTTAAAATAAGCCAGAACCCCAGATATATGCTGTTTCAATGCACACTCCTTTTTTTTTTTTTCTTCAACTTTATTGAAAATATATAGGTATACAAAACAGAGACATTTTGAACAAACATCAAGATGTCAAAAAGGAAAAAGCATCCGAACAAATAAATTAAATATTAATAATAAAAACTTAAAATACAAAGAGCTAAGGAAAAAGAATAAATAAATACATCAGAGTGAGTTCAGTCCATTTTAAAGAATTCTTATAAATTGCCGGAGTGTTTGTGCTTTTTTTTGTTAAAGATAAATCCCATTGATTTAATATACTTTTCAAATTCTCAATGGCACCCTCCTTGGTTCAGCACAGGTTATTGATGACATAACATGTGATGACACTAGGGGGTGAAATGACCATGTTTAAGTTCAGGGTTCCAGTCCATTAACTGTGTGGAACAGTGGGCTTCTACCTCAGACCTGCTGCTCTGTACAACATTATACAAAAATATGGACTGGTTTAAACATGGAATGATGGATAAATATAATTAATTATTGCAGTTTAAATTGTAACTTTACACAAATGACTAATTCTGTTGTAGAATGAAACTGACTTTTTGTTTAAATGTAATTGTTTTGGAAGTTTTGTGCCTTTCACAGTCTGTTCAGTGCAGACACACAGTGTTCAAACTCAGGGAACAAACGGACTCAGTGTGTTTGTTATGAGGGAAAATGCAGCCACCTGTAGTCTAGACCTAATTTTAACGGCATAATGAGTCCTCGTCTGCTCTACTTTTATTTCCCTTTTCATTCAGTCTTCATTTGTGCACTGGAAAATAAACCAAGGAAAAAAAAAAAACTTAATAATACAAGATAATTTTGCTTGTATTTCGCAAAAAATCTGCCGATGGAACAGGTGAGAATTCTCTTGGAATGTTTCTTGAGATAAGACGTTATGTTTAAGGCCAAGGATAATCTTGAAATTCACCTGTAAAAGTCATTCTTAGCCGTATTTTATTAATATTGTAAAATTTGTGTCTCATAATAAACTTATGATACTCAAAAGTAGTATTTTCCCTCTCAAAAATTGGAATTTTTTTTTTGTTTTTTTTTAAAAACCCTTGTTGAGCCGCATTATGTAATAAATTCCCATTATGTAATAAAAGTTCAAAATGTAATAAGAATGTCACGTCATCTTGTAATAAAGCTGCATTATGTAATAAACTGACGCATTTTGTAATAAACTACATCAACGCATTATGTAGTAAATTTTTTCACAGTATGTAGTAAGTTATTACAATTTGAGAAATTTATTACAAAATGCGCTTGACACATTTTTATTAAAAAAAATGTAATAACATGGTTCATTATGTAATAACAATCCAAATTAATATAATTTCAGAGCAATCTAGAAGAAATTAGTCACAGGAGCTACAGGTAATGGAATCAGAACTTTAACCACACAGTTTAAAGATTAATTTAGCACATTACATTTTCCTAAAAATAAAAAATGTGTCAACGTGCATTTGTAATAAATTTCTCAAAATGTAATCACGTACTACATAATACGAAAAAAATTTACTACATAATACATTGAGGTAGTTTATTACAAAATGCATCAGTTTATTACATAACGCGACTTTATTATAAGATGACGTCACATTCTTGTTACATTTTGAACTTTTATTACATAATGGGAGTTTATTACATAATGCGGCTCAACAACCCTTCTTTATAATTTCATTCATTTTTAAACCCCTTTAGCCCTATCGGCCCCCCCGCGGGCCTAAAAAATTATATTAATATTCATCTACTATAAAAAATATAATATATCAGGACAATGGATGTTTTTTTTTCAACTTTTGCTCAAAGTTTAGACCCTAATGTTAATAAAAGTACATCAAAAGTGTATTTTAGTGCAAACTTTAATGTTCAAACATGATTTTTAATCTTTGTGGGGTGAAATATACGCCATTAAAAATCTCCGACACGAACAATTAATTTATGCACATCATCGTCAATCCAGCCGAAAAAAAACAGGCGAGGATAAAAAAATTCTGATTTCTCTTTTAGTTTGGTTACAGTTTACTCAGGCATAGTAACAGAAACAATATTTTCGACAATGGGAATAGATTCTGTGAGGTCTGTAAATGTCCACAGACACCAAGAACATCCATATGAACCTTATTATTGTGAAGTAATTCTTCGTTTACTTGGGTATGTCTTTTTAGGGCGTTTTTCCCTGAAAATATGGTCAGGGTTAAACAGGTTTTAAGTGTGTTCAACAAATTTTTAGTTCCAATTGTGACACTGGTCTAGATTTAAAGTCCAAAGTCTACTTGAAATAACAGCGTTCCTACAGGTTTCTACAACTGAACCCTTTATAGTTCACTCATAGAAATACTTTGAAATTCACAGTTTCAACCTTAGTGTGTTTATTGGAGGACATGACACATTATTATTGTGAATTTTCTGTTATGTTGAAAATCATGGTCCATGAAATTACCATATTTTGTTCCTTACCCATAAGTGGCAGAAAACATTCTAAGAAGTAAATATAAAAAAATACAAGAAAAACACATGTAATATGAAAGGAGCATGTATTTTAGAACATGAGAGCATCATAAGTGCTGCTCCAGACCCCTGTCCACATCCACATGATCCCTTTGAACATCATTCCTTCCATTAGTACCAGTACTTCATGGTACCGAACAAAGCAGGTCCACTCACTGTTCATGCACAGGTGGACCTTACAGACCCTGGAGACCACATTGGACCTTACAGACCCTGGAGACCACATTGGACCTTACAGACCCTGGAGACCACATTGGACCTTACAGACCCTGGAGACCACATTGGACCTTACAGACCCTGGAGACCACATTGGACCTGAGAATGTTGACTCACTGGAACTGTTGCTGTCTTGTAATGTCAATGTGTGCAGAAATGACTAAAAATAGTCACTTGTCTGATAAAGGGTTAAATTGCAGAGGACAGTGAGAGGTATGAACAGTGGTTATTGCACATTTTAAATTTCCATTAATGCACATTTTACATTTTCCTTATTGCACAATTTAGATTTTCATTATTGCAAATTTTAGATTTCCATTATTGCACATTTTAAATTTCCATTATTGCACATTTTAGATTTCCATTATTGCACATTTAATTTTCCATTATTGCACATTTTAGATTTCTGTTATTACACATTTTAGATCTCCATTATTGCACATTTAAATTTCCATTATTGCACATTTTAGATTTCCATAATTGCACATTTTAGAATTCTATTATTACACATTTTAGATTTCCATTATTGCACATTTTAGAATTCTATTATTACACATTTTAGATTTCCATTACTGCACATTTTAGATTTGATTTCCATTATTGCACATGTTAGATTTCCATTACTGCACATTTTAGATTTCTATTATTGCACATTTTAGATTTCTATTATTGCACATTTTAGATTTCCATTATTGCACATTTTAGATTTCATTATTGCACATTTTAGATTTCCATTATTGCACATTTTAGATTTTTGTTATTGCACATTTTAGATTTCCATTATTGCACATTTTAGATTTTCGTTATTACACATTTTAGATTTGATTTCCATTATTGCATATTTTAGATTTCCATTATTGCACATTTTAGATTTCCATTATTACACATTTTAGATTTGATTTCCATTATTGCACATTTTAGATTTCTATTATTGCACATTTTAGATTTCCATTATTGCACATTTTAGATTTCCATTATTGCACATTTTAGATTTCCATTATTGCACATTTAAATTTCCATTATTGCACATTTTAGATTTCCATTATTGCACATGTTAGATTTCCATTATTGCACATGTTACATTTCCATTATTGCTCATGTTACATTTCCATTATTGCACATGTTAGATTTCCATTATTGCACGTTAGATTTCCATTATTGCACATGTTACATTTCCATTATTGCACATGTTACATTTCCATTATTGCACATGTTAGATTTCCATTATTGCACGTTAGATTTCCATTATTGCACATGTTACATTTCCATTATTGCACATGTTACATTTCCATTATTGCACATGTTAGATTTCCATTATTGCACATGTTACATTTCCATTATTGTACATGTTACATTTCCATTATTGCACATGTTAGATTTCCATTATTGCATGTTACATTTCCATTATTGCACATGTTAGATTTCCATTATTGCACGTTAGATTTCCATTATTGCACATGTTACATTTCCATTATTGCACATGTTACATTTCCATTATTGCACATGTTACATTTCCATTATTGCACATGTTACATTTCCATTATTGCACATGTTAGATTTCCATTATTGCACATGTTACATTTCCATTATTGCACATGTTACATTTCCATTATTGTACATGTTAGATTTCCATTATTGCACATGTTACATTTCCATTATTGTACATGTTACATTTCCATTATTGCACATGTTAGATTTCCATTATTGCACATGTTAGATTTCCATTATTGCACATGTTACATTTCCATTATTGTACATGTTAGATTTCCATTATTGTACATGTTAGATTTCCATTATTGCACATGTTAGATTTCCATATTTCCATTCTTCCTCATTATAGTTTACTTCCAGTTTCCCAGTACCATGTGCTACTGTTACTACATACATGTTCAGGTGTTTGTTGAAACCAGTCCAGTAGAAGTTCCCGTCTCAGTGTCTGCTGTTTAGGCTGTAGATGCGATGGCGTCCCCTTGTGAGATACGAGCACATAACGCTACTAAGAAGGTGGGTGGACTTTGAACTTTGTATCTAACACAGCTGATTCAGGCAGCGTTGGCAATTAAAGCGTGGGCTGTTGAACTGTAAATTAAAACATGTAATGACCCCCGGCACCAGCGCATACCCTGGTCCCAACGGGAGCCTTTCATATCCACATCCCGCACTGCCTCAGTTTAGTAGGCGAGGCCACCACCCTGGGTATCAATCTTTGCGATTGGCTTAATGACGATGGTTTTGACCTCATTATCCTTGCCCCTCTGACCGTTTTTCTCCCTTCCTCATTTGTCTTTTCTTCTTCCCCTCTTCCTCCTGTTGTATGTGACCCATTTGTGAGGCTGGCACTGGGCTGCAGTTAAAAGGCCCCGAGGAAAAGGATCCTGCTGACTGGTCCCAGTATGTTTAACTGGTATTAGGATCCAATCACAGCCGAGAGTGGAAACTTAGATACAGATACAGATATAGATACAGATACAGATATAGATATAGATATAGATATAGATACAGATACAGATATAGATACAGATATAGATATAGATATAGATATAGATATAGATATAGATACAGATATAGATATAGATATAGATACAGATACAGATATAGATATAGATATAGATATAGATACAGATATAGATATAGATATAGATACAGATACAGATACAGATATAGATACAGATATAGATATAGATATAGATACAGATATAGATATAGATATAGATACAGATACAGATATAGATATAGATATAGATATAGATATAGATATGGATACAGATATAGATATAGATATAGATATAGATACAGATATAGATATAGATATAGATACAGATATAGATATAGATACAGATATAGATATAGATACAGATATAGATATAGATATAGATACAGATATAGATACAGATATAGATATAGATATAGATATAGATATAGATACAGATATAGATATAGATATAGATATAGATATAGATGCAGTTACAGGTACAGATATAGATACATATAAAGTTATAGATACAGATACAGATACCGGTACTGATACCGATATAGATACGGATATAGATATAGATAAAGATGTAGATACAGCTATAGCTACAGACATATAGATTTAGGTACAGATATATAGATACAGATACAGATACAGATATAGATACAGATATAGATATAGATATAGATACAGATATAGATATAGATATAGATACAGATATAGATATAGATATAGATATAGATACAGATATAGATATAGATACAGATACAGATATAGATATAGATATAGATATGGATACAGATATAGATATAGATATAGATACAGATATAGATATAGATACAGATATAGATATAGATACAGATACAGATATAGATATAGATACAGATATAGATATAGATATAGATATAGATACAGATACAGATATAGATACAGATACAGATATAGATATAGATATAGATACAGATATAGATATAGATACAGATATAGATATAGATATAGATATAGATGCAGTTACAGGTACAGATATAGATACATATAAAGTTATAGATACAGATACAGATACCGGTACTGATACCGATATAGATACGGATATAGATATAGATAAAGATATAGATACAGCTATAGCTACAGACATATAGATTTAGGTACAGATATATAGATACAGATACAGATACAGATACAGATATAGTTATAGATACAGATATAGATACAAATATAGATATAGATACATATAAGGTTATGGATACAGATAGCGGTACCGATATAGATATAGATAAAGATATAGACACAGATATAGCTATAGATGCAGATATATAGATATAGATACAGATATCGATACAGATACAGATGTAGATAGATATAGATACAGATACATATATAGATAACCAGATACATATAGTTAGAGATACAGATATAGATATAGACACAGATATAGATATATAGATACAGATATAGTTGTAGATACAGATATAGATATAGTTATAGATACAGATATAGCTATAGATACAGATATAGATACTGATACAGATATAGATAGACTTTATTTTGAACATAAGTGGGCAAAAGAAATTCCAGATTTATAAGAACACTCCAATATATGGAAATAAATCAACCAAAAAAGAAAATAAATGTCACACGATTGTTTAACTATTACTTTAACCCTTATAGTCCACTCATAGAAATACACTGAAATTCAAAATTTTAGCCTTAGTGTGTTGTTGAAGGACATAGCAAGACTTTATTACTTTTGTTAAATGTTTTAAAAAAAAAATGTTATTGTCATGTAGAAAATCAAGGTCAGTGAAGTTACCATATTTGGTTACTTGCCCGTAAGTGGCAAAATAAACAAATAAAAATCAAGAAGTATATACAAAAAAATACAAGAAAAAGATGTATTTTAGAACATCCCCCCCTGGTGGATTATCTGTGTATTGCATGTATCTAATTGTATACATCAGGTTTTTCAAGACAAAAAAAATCACACTGATCATATAGAGGGCTTCAAAACTCATGTATCAACCATGATACGTTTGGTGTTATAGGGTTAAAAACCGTCTAACGTTTCTGTTATTACAATATTACTGTTTGTTTTCATTTGTTGTTAGTACCTGTCTGTTAAACCTGTGTTCTTTCATGGCGTCTGCTGCTGACCTCCAGGTCACCTTAATAAAAGAGATCTGGGTCTGAATGGGACTCTGGTTAAATAAAGATATAAAAAAGGCAAAAAGTTAGATTTCTTCATTCTTTGTAAATAGGGATGGGAATCAATAAGAATTTAACAATTCCGATTCCATTATCGATTTTGCTTATTGATCTGATTCCTTATCAATTCTCTTATTGATTCTCATTGTGTGAGGGAATAAAAGAGTACAAACAGGTGTGTTTGCATTAACTGTCTTTTATATTTCCATCTCTGCACAGACAATATAACATATACAGTATGAACAAATAATAAGAACAGATGACGCCGAGCCCAGTTTGGGAGGAGCGGGGTGGGGACGGTGTGCAGTGAAAGTGAAACTAAAGACGCTTTAATATTTCCTCTATTGCCACATGTCCACCATGTGGAACCGGTCTCCCGTTGTTGTGCACCTCATTTCCTTTCCACTACCTTCAGAAACTTGTATTTGAGGAGTTATGACGTTTGTTGCCCACACCAGAACTGGAACTGGGCCCGGTGTTCACTCTGCCGCTACGTTCACAAGCACCGTTAAATATCGTATCAAATATGTGACATTCCTGTAAATGATTCACAAGCTGTGGACAAATGTTTGAGGATATTGGAGGGATTCCACCCTTTAGAAGACATGGAAGCTTTGACAGTGTTCCAGTGGACCTGGTGTCGTCTGTTTAGACCGTTTATGCCTCAACACCATGTTGGCTACGTTCTGACCTAAACAATGCAGCGTACGTGTGATGTCATTGCACATGCACAACGAAGGCAGAATCAATAAGCAGAATCGTTAAGCAGGCAGGCAAACGATTCCAAGGAATTGAACTACTGGGATCCGGTTCTCAAAAAGAACCGGTTCTTCATTCCTATCCCTAGTTGACAATGTAAGACATGGTATTTTCTACACTGTCTATACTGTATTCTATATCCAATCCAATCACTTCTGGTTTATCAATAGAAAAGCAAAAACATTCCACAGCCATTAAAATCAAATTACACTTACATTAAACGTGTGTGTGTGTGTGTGTGTGTGTGTGTGTGTGTGCTGATTTCAGTCCAGTCCCATACATACTTATTCACATTCCTCATATCACATCATTATATGTATGCCTGTACGCATTCTTAACATTTTACAGATTCCTCGTCCAGTCAAAGCTGTTCTGCATCACTTGGCTTCAGATGAATTGCATTGACCCTGAACAGTGTGTGTGTCAATAGTGTCTCTATTCATGTCTATTTAGCAACGTGTTGAATGTACAGTGTTTTAAAACAGTTTCAGTCCTTCTGTAATAATGGAACTATGGTCTGTGGGAGCTGAATAAAACCTCTAAACTGTGGATTTCATTGTTATTTAACCCATAAAGACCCAAATATACACCAGTGACACAAACCACCTACTGATCTAAACTGTTTAAGACCTGTTGATCCACTAATCCTTTTGGTCCTTGGTTTTTAGAGCCAGAGGTGACTATATTTGGACAAAAGGGGTAGAACTACAGGGGCACAAAGGGGTCAGAGGTGAGTTAAGGCTAATTGCTAGCTTTGAAAAATAGAAAACTTCATCAAACGTGTGTGTAATAAAGTGATCAGTGAAGCTGTCTGTCAAGAAAAAACATATTTTATTAACCTGTAAAGACCCAAACAGCCACTGACGACCAAAACCATCTACTGAAATGAACTGTTTAATACCTGTTGATCCACTAATCCTGTCAATACATGGAAATAATTGGTGTAAAATACAGTTTGTCGTCTTTTCATGGTCATCAGATATGACCCATTTGGACGTTCAGAGGCTCTGTAGTTACCATGGAAACACCATCATCTTCTACAACATTGATTCACCAGTAAAACACATGGAGTTGGATAAATAACAACGAATGAAGATGATTTTTACCAAGATAATTTTCACTTGAACCATTGGCAGATTTTTTTTGTTTATTTTTTTCAAGATTTTTTTTTTTTGCTTAATTCAAGATTTTTTTTGTTTGTTTGTTTGTTTAATTCAAGATTTTTTGTGCTTAATTCATGCAAAAAAAAAATTTTCTGCCAATGGAACAAGTAAAAATTATTTTGGTAAGATTTTTTGTTTTTTTTTTCAAGATAAAAGATAAAAAATCAGTTCTTATATCTAACTGAAAAGGTACTGTTTAGGTGATTATGTCTTATTTTAAGTGTGATGAGGTATTTTGAGTAGAAATGAGAAAAAATACACTTTACTTTTTTTTCTTTTTTGGCTTAATTCAAGATAGACATATATATATATATATATATATATATATATATATATATATATATATATATATATATATATATATACATATATGTGTGTGTGTGTGTGTGTATACATTTTTTTTTGCTTAATTCAAGATTTTTTTTTTTTTTTTTTTTGCTTAATTCAAACAAACAAACAAAAATCTGCCAATGGAACAAGTGAAAATTATCTTGGTAAGATTTCTTGAAATAAGACTTTCCAGATCTATTGTCTAAAAATCAGTTCTGAAAAGCTGCTCTTTAGGTGATTCTGTCTTATTTTATGCATGATGAGATATTTTGACTAGAAATGAGAAAAATACACTTGGTAATTTTTTTTTTTTTTTTTTGGCTTAATTCAAGATTTTTTTTGTTTGTTTTGTTTTTTTTTGCTTAATTCAAAAAAAATTGTGGTTTGTTTTGCTTAATTCAAGATTTTTTTTTTTTTTTACTTAATTCAAGATTTATTTTTATTTATTTATTTATTTTGCTTAATTCAAGCAAAAAGTTTGCCAATGGAACAAGTAAAAATGATCTTAGTAAAATTTCTTGAAATAAGATTTTCCAGATCTATCGTCTTAAAATGTTTTATATCTCACTGAAAAGTTCCTCTTTAGGTGATTATGTCTAATTTTAAATGTGATGAGATATTTTGACTAGAAATGAGAAACATACATGTGGTTAGATTTACATTTTTGCAGTGTATATATATGAATGTACAGACTGAAAACCACAATAATGTTCTGAGTTTTTTTTTTTTTTTTTTAACAACAGTGGAGAGGGAGTAACGTTAGAAATTCTGCAAAGTTTCCAGCAGCTGAGGCTGAACTCTTGTCCCCACCAAACTCCTCTCATCCTCAGACATGTCTCCCCTCTCTTTCTCTGATGCCATACTTCAAACAGCTTTTCACAGTGTGTTATGCTGCAAAGCACAGAGCGACTGCGTCCTTTCCCGTGTTTAGAAGGCGCCTGCATTTCACAGGGCTTGTCAGTAAAAATCTGTCAAAAGGACTCAATGGAGTTACTGAGGCCGAATAAGTACAATACCCCCAGACCAGGAGGGCTCACCCCTGGAAGCCCCGATACTTGGGATAAAAATTAAGGCGCTGGTTGACACCCGAACTGCAGGCTCCTTTGTTTGGCCCAGGGGAATGTACACAGTATACTTGTATTTACTCTGCTCTGTTTTCCTGTCTCAGAAAAAGCCCGAGGGAAGGGTTTATGTGCTCTCCACGCTGTCTCTCCCTCATTTACTTAATCACGTCACCTCTCATTTCTTTAGATAAGCAAATCGGCCTCCTGCCTGCCTCCTCTCCCATTGGCCTCCCTCAAAAAAAGCAGAGGAGGAGCTATAGGAAACTGGCTGGACCAGACTTGGTGAAAACTTCCACTTTCCCTGCCTGTAAATGTAAGTGTTGGGATAAACAGGTGGCGGCCGAACCGTTACAGACGCGCTGACTCACAGCTGCCGGGCATCAGATGAATGTGGGATTATCCAAAAGATGAGCGCAAGATTTCAAGGAATGTGAGAGTTTATCTGAGTGTTCCTTCCATGGGGGAATCACCATGCCATTAGTGAGAAGAAAGCCTGGGATAGAGCGTAAACAACACTGAGGTAAAACACCACCTTCCATTCAACTGAAACTTCTTTAACCCAGAACGACTCAGAGCTACTTTTGGGTCAGTTCCCAAAGGAAGTTTTCTCTATTTATGCTTAATTTAGTGGTTTATCACTATTTTTGTCATATTATCCTCTGTATTCAACATTTTTCAGTGGAAATCACACTGTAAAAAAAAAAAAAAAAAAAAAAAAAAATCCTGTTGTTTTTACAGAAAAAAACTGGCAGCTGTGGTTTCCAGAAATAATACTGTAAATAATACATTCAACTGTAAACATATTTGCAGAGTAACATGTAGATTTAACATTTTAAACTTGTAGATTTAACATTTTAAACTTGTAGATTTAACATTTTAAACATGTAGATTTAACATTTTAAACTTGTAGATTTAACATTTTAAACTTGTAGATTAACCATTTTAAACATGCAGATTTAACATTTTAAACATGTAGATTTAACATTTTAAACATGTATATTCAACATTTTAAACATGTATATTCAACATTTTAAACATGCAGATTTAACATTTTAAACATGTAGATTTAGCATTTTAAACATGTAGATTTAACATTTTAAACATGTAGATTTAACATTTTAAACATATAGATTTACCATTTTAAACATGCAGATTTAACATTTTAAACACGTAGATTTAACATTTTAAACATATAGATTTAACATTTTAAACATGTAGATTTAACATTTTAAACATGTAGATTTAACATTTTAAACATGTAGATTTAACATTTTAAACATGTAGATTCAACATTTGAAACATGTAGATTTAACATTTTAAACATGCAGATTTAACATTTTAAACATGTAGATTTAACATTTTAAACATGTATATTCAACATTTTAAACATGCAGATTTAACATTTTAAACATATAGATTTACCATTTTAAACATGCAGATTTAACATTTTAAACATGTAGATTTAACATTTTAAACATGTATATTCAACATTTTAAACATGCAGATTTAACATTTTAAACATGTAGATTTACCATTTTAAACATGCAGATTTAACATTTTAAACATGTAGATTTAACATTTTAAACATATAGATTTACCATTTTAAACATGCAGATTTAACATTTTAAACATGTAGATTTAACATTTTAAACATGTAGATTTAACATTTTAAACATGTAGATTTAACATTTTAAACATGTAGATTTAACATTTTAAACATGTATATTCAACATTTTAAACATGCAGATTTAACATTTTAAACATGCAGATTTAACATTTTAAACATGTATATTTAACATTTTAAACATGCAGATTTAACATTTTAAACATGTATATTTAACATTTTAAACATGTAGATTTAACATTTTAAACATGTAGATTTAAAATTTTAAACATGTAGATTCAACATTTTAAACATGCAGATTTAACATTTTAAACATGCAGATTTAACATTTTAAACATGTAGATTTAACATTTTAAACATATAGATTTACCATTTTAAACATGCAGATTTAACATTTTAAACATGTAGATTTAACATTTTAAACATGTATATTCAACATTTTAAACATGCAGATTTAACATTTTAAACATATAGATTTACCATTTTAAACATGCAGATTTAACATTTTAAACATGTAGATTTAACATTTTAAACATGCAGATTTAACATTTTAAACATGTAGATTTACCATTTTAAACATGCAGATTTAACATTTTAAACATATAGATTTACCATTTTAAACATGCAGATTTAACATTTTAAACATGTAGATTTAACATTTTAAACATGTAGATTTAACATTTTAAACATGTAGATTTAACATTTTAAACATGTATATTTAACATTTTAAACATGTATATTCAACATTTTAAACATGCAGATTTAACATTTAAACATGCAGATTTAACATTTTAAACATGTAGATTTAACATTTTAAACATGTAGATTTAAAATTTTAAACATGTATATTCAACATTTTAAACATGTATATTCAACATTTTAAACATGCAGATTTAACATTTTAAACATGCAGATTTAACATTTTAAACATGTAGATTTAACATTTTAAACATATAGATTTACCATTTTAAACATGCAGATTTAACATTTTAAACATGTAGATTTAACATTTTAAACATGTATATTCAACATTTTAAACATGCAGATTTAACATTTTAAACATGTAGATTTACCATTTTAAACATATAGATTTAACATTTTAAACATGCAGATTTAACATTTTAAACATGTAGATTTAACATTTTAAACATGTATATTCAACATTTTAAACATGTATATTCAACATTTTAAACATGTAGATTTACCATTTTAAACATGTATATTCAACATTTTAAACATGTAGATTTACCATTTTAAACATGTAGATTTAACATTTTAAACATGCAGATTTAACATTTTAAACATGCAGATTTACCATTTTAAACATGCAGATTTAACATTTTAAACATGTAGATTTAACATTTTAAACATGTATATTCAACATTTTAAACATGCAGATTTAACATTTTAAACATGTAGATTTACCATTTTAAACATATAGATTTAACATTTTAAACATGCAGATTTAACATTTTAAACATGTAGATTTAACATTTTAAACATGTATATTCAACATTTTAAACATGTATATTCAACATTTTAAACATGTAGATTTACCATTTTAAACATGTATATTCAACATTTTAAACATGTAGATTTACCATTTTAAACATGTAGATTTAACATTTTAAACATGCAGATTTAACATTTTAAACATGTAGATTTAACATTTTAAACATGTATATTCAACATTTTAAACATGCAGATTTAACATTTTAAACATGCAGATTTAACATTTTAAACATGTAGATTTAACATTTTAAACATGTATATTCAACATTTTAAACATGTATATTCAACATTTTAAACATGCAGATTTAACATTGGATTTAACTGGTAAATGGACTGCACTTATTTAGCCCATGTTCTCCACCTTCATGGTGTCCACAGCTCTTTCCAAATCCACCAGGTCCAACTGGGAACTATTTCGGCTTCAGTGTCTTCTATGTAAACTTTAACATATGGACAGTCAGAGCCAGGATTCGAACCACCAACCCTTTGGTTATAGGACGAGCCGCTCTACCAACTCTACCAACCCATTCATTTACAAATTTAAAATGTTACGTTGTTAAATGTTTACTTATTTATAACTTTATATAACTTTTTATCTCGCACTAGTAAATAAACAATCATCGCATTTGTGATTTGATGGAAAAACCGACTTTACGCACTTCTGTTTTTTCGACATTTAGCAAATATCAGTAAAGTTTTGTGCAGATGTCCAATGGAAAAGCGACTACTTACTGTAGCTTGTTTGTAACAGGTAGAAGTTCTACTATGTCATTTGCATCGTCCCTGTTAAATAAACTTTATAAATAAATAAATGTTCATGAGTGAATTCAACAGTTACACCGGTCTGCAAGGAAAAGGCTTCCAGAAGAAAAGGAATGATCTGACCATGTGAGTCACTGAAAAAGAGGAATCTTTACTTTACTTTTCCTTTCTTTTCTTTTTTCTCTCTTTCTTTACTTTTCCTTTCTTTTTTCTTTTCTTTACTTTCTTTTCCTTTCTTCTCTTTCTTTACTTTTTCTTTCTTTCTTTTTTCTTTTCTTTACTTTTCTTTTCCTTTCTTCTCTTTCTTTACTTTTCCTTTCTTTTTTCTTTTCTTTTTTCTTTTCTTTACTTCTCCTTTCTTTTTTCTTTTCTTTACTTTTCTTTTTCTCTCTTTCCTTTTCTTTCTTTTTTCTTTTCTTTCCTTTACTTTTCTCGTCTTTACCTTTCTTTTCTTTTCCTTTTCTCTCTTTCTTTCCTTTACTTTTCTTGTCTTTACTTTTCCTTTCTTTTGTCTTTTCTTGTTTCTCTCTTTACTTTTCCTTTCTTTTTTCTTTTCTTTACTTTTCTTGTCTTTACTTTTCTTTTCTGTTCTTCTATTTCTTTACTTTTCCTTTCTTTTTTCTTTCCTTTTCTTTTTTCTCTTTATTTTTCCTTTCTTTTTTCTTTTCTTTTCCTTTCTTGTCTTCACTTTTCTTTTCTTTTTTCTCTTTACTTTTCCTTTCTTTTTTCTTTTATTTTTTCTCTTTTCTTTGCTTTTCCTTTCTTTTTTCTTTTCTTTACTTTTCCTTCCTTTTTTCTTTTCCTATTTCTTTTCTTTTTTCTCTTTTCTTTACTTCTCTTTTTTCTCTCCTTACTTTTCCTTTCTTTTTTCTTTTCTTTGCTTTACTTTTCCTTTCTTTTCTTTTGTCTCTTTTCTTCACTTTACTTTTACTTTCTTTTCTTTTCTTTTCTTCAATAATGTATTTCTCTTCTGGTGCCTGATAATGAAAAAGACAAATCCAGTCCAAAATGCTAATTAGGTGAAGTTTCCCAGATACAGTCTTGGGTCAAAATGTGAAATTTGAGAATTAACGACAGAATGGGTTTAACTCCAAAGGAATATTAGTGTCAGAGCTACCAGATCTACTTCAAAACACTGTTTATACATGACAATACATGCACTTTACAGGTTCTATCTAGTGGAACATTTATAAATCTATTCCATAAATGTACAACCGATACATATGTGTAAGAACACTTTATCATATATCTTGAAAACATAAGCAAACCAGCACTTTTGTCATTTTTTTCCCAATTAATCTTACTAAAATACGTAACATTTAGCACTTTTAATCTCTGGAGAAATATCGTAGACTAGTGTTATTATATCAAAACAGAGAAAACTGAAGAAAAAGTGACTTTTTTAGCAAATCTATCAATAACAAATCTGTCCATCCACTGTCATTGATCCAACTCCATGGGTTTTACTGGCGAATCAATGTTGTAGAAGATGATGGTGTTTCCACGGTAACTACAGAGCCTCTGAAAGTCCAAATGGGTCATATCTGATGACCATGAAAAGACGACAAACTGTATTTTACACCAATTATTTACATGTATTGATAGAATTAATGGATCAACAGATATTTAACAGTTTATATCAGTAAGTTATTCTGGTCACAGGTGGATGTTTGGGTCTTTATGGGTTAATGTGTGGTTTTGTTTCTTTCGCCTCTACTGACTGTTGTCCTTCTTAAGATGAACTTTTCATCTTCTCATGATACCAAAACCTTGAAATGAACATGAAATGAACATCTTTTTAACCCATAAAGAACCAGCGCTACTTTTTCTGCCAGTTCTCGAATGAAATTTTCTCTATTTTTAACCTTTCCAAAGTGATTTATCACCATTTACTCTAATATTATCTTTATTATTTTGTATTTTTAAGTGACAATCATGTATTTTTCTATATTTAATTCACTGATCATGGAGATGTTCATTATAGCTCAGATTAAAGTTGAGGGTTATTATATCAAAAACAAATAAAACTGAAGAACACGATTAATTTTTAAGCAAAATATATCACTAATGGAACCTAAAATAAGCTTCTCCATCCACTGTCATTGATCCAACTCCATGGGTTTTACTGGTGAATCAATGTTGTAGAAGATGACGGTGTTTCCATGGTAACTACGGAGCCTCTGAACGTCCAAATGGGTCATATCTGATGACCATGAAAAGACGGCAAACTGTATTTTACACCAATTATTTACACGTAGTGATTGAATTAGTAGATCAGAAGTTATTAAGTATTTCAGAACAGTAGATGCTTTAGATGTTTGGGTCTTTATGGGTCAACATTTCACTCGTTTTAGATGAGTAAGTTGATTTTATTCATATCTGTAGTGCTCATAATGAAGTATTTCCTCAGTGTAAGAGTCTAAACTGGTGTTTCATTTACGTCTTACATACTTTGTTTTAGACTAAATACATGAAAACATTTATATTTACACAGAGAAAAATTTGGAGTTGTGAGTATTTATTGGTTATTATGAGACTGAATTGGTCTGAATGTGGAACCTGAACTAAAATAATCGTTAACATCTTTAGTGTAATTTTTGCATTTCGCAAATTCATCCCAAGGGCCGGACTGGACCCTTTGGCGGGCCGGATTTGGCCCCCAGGCCATATGTTTGACACCTGCGATGTAGATGTTCATTACAGCTCAAATTAAAGTTGAGGGTTATTATATCAAAAACAAATAAAACTGAAGAAAACGCTGAATTTTTCTGCTAAATATAACATTAACGGAACCTAAAATAAGCTTCTCCATCCACTGTCATTGATCCAACTCCATGGGTTTTACGGGTGAATCAATGTTGTAGAAGATGACGGTGTTTCCATGGTAACTACGGAGCCTCTGAATGTCCAAATGGGTCATATCTGATGACCATGAAAAGATGACAAACTGTATTTTACACCAATTATTTACACGTAGTGATTGAATTAGTAGATCAGAAGTTATTAAGTATTTCAGAACAGTAGATGCTTTAGATGTTTGGGTCTTTATGGGTCAACATTTCACTCGTTTTAGATGAGTAAGTTGATTTTATTCATATCTGTAGTGCTCATAATGAAGTATTTCCTCAGTGTAAGAGTCTAAACTGGTGTTTCATTTACGTCTGAACTACTTTTTTTTTTATCAGAATCAGATAGTTTGGCTGAAGTTAAAAGACTGTGGCGTGTATTGTTTGACCTGTGATGAAACACATTTGGTTGCTCCTTCTGTTCCACCTGTATGGGAGAATGTCAACACAACATTTCCTTCAGTAACAGACAAAGGAACAGATGGATAGTAGGAAGGAAATATTTGCTTGTTTTTTGGAGAACAAAACGCTCAGTCATACAGAGAGGGAGAGAGAGAGAGAGAAAAAGCAAGGCACCTTCACAAACTCGTTTCTATGTTTTTAGGTTAAACGCAGGAGAATGCGCTCCCAAATCCTTCCAGCAATGTTTTTAATCGGCTCTAGTGGGTCGGGCAGGTAGAAACTGAGAACGGGAAAAGGGAGGAGGGAGGAGGAGACAGAACAATAGATACTTTTACACTATTTGAGCTCTAGGTTTGTAATAGTTCCATGCACATGTACAGGGATATACCCACACACACACACACACACACACACACACACACACACACACACACAATAGGGTTTTTCCGGTCTGAAATCTATCCAGAAACGGGATAGGCTGTGATTTGAAATGCTCCATTTCCCAGCAGCCAACACTCACCCTCCACACAATCACTGACTTCCAAAAAGATTATGTTTAGGGCCTCAGAAACCCAAATCCTTCTGTTGCTAAGTCACTTTCTAATTTTCAGAAGGCCCGTTCGAGTGCTAAGGATTTTGCGGATGAATACTCTTCGGGGTTATTGGAATTAACTAAAACTAAGACTGACGCTGTTGGTGGATCCCATGAATGTTTGACCTCATGTCGGACAAAGCCTTGTTGCTCCAGACCAGGGGCGGGCAATTAATTTTCTTACAGGGCCACATGAGAAGCTTTTGCCGTGTTTCCACTACGTGGAACCAGCTCGACTTGGCTCGGCTCGACTCGACTCAGTATTCCTGGAGAGCGTTTCCATTACAAGATACTACCGACTTTACAGTACCTGGTCGTCATAGTGATGCAGTGCGTTACTTCTGTGTCGTCTGTTCAGAGAGTTGCTGATAAACTCGCTCGTTGCGTGTTGTCTCGTCTGAATTTTTACGTCGGCCACCAAAGACTGAATCTCCTCGACCAACCATGGTGTAGTTTTGGGCTGTTATCATGTGAATTAATGTACCGCTATATTTACTCTCAACTTCCGCATCTGTTTTTTGTAAAACGGCGGGTCACAGAGATGACTGTCTGACCAATCAGTGGTCTGCAGTATTATACGTCACGTTTTAGTATCTGGTCCCCAGTCCTGGAACCTCAGTGGAGGTGATACCAAAAAAGTAGTACCGGGTACCAGATTCCAGGTCTTTTTCGTAATGGAAACGTAAAAAAGGCCGAGCTGAGTCGAGCCGATACCACGTAGTGGAAACGGGGCATTTGATAGTCGTCAAGGGCTGGACCAATACACCTGCAGCTCTGCGACTGAAAAGTTTGGAGCCTAACATGGAAAGGATTAAGATATGAAGACCAAATCTGATCCATGAAATCTTTCATATATCTTAATCCTATCCACTAAATTTCTTGGTCATAGCAATCTTTTTCCCTGTTTGACAGGTCCCTGAACTTTCTGTATCAAGTGTTTCCTGAAAAATGGACAAACTTGAGTATGGGGCTGTCATCAAGTATGTGTACGATGATGCAATGAAAATGTGGAGCACAGAGTACAACTATTTAAACCTGCGGGAGACTTTTGTCACCAATTTTTCATCAAATCTTTAAAACCTCAGTCATAGCCGAAGTATCACGAATCCATAAGTTTTTCCATGATTACTCACCTGAATCTCTTCCCTCACAATGAACAATTTTGAAGTGTCCTCCACCATAAACAAACCATTTGTTTACAAACAGAGCCGCTAGGTCACTCTGGTATCTTCGGAATTTTGTTACGACGTGGATTGTAGGAAGCTGAGCTCTTTGTTGCAGCTGTATGATATCATATGGTTGTGCTGCCTCTGCCAGGGGGCTGCGCAAACCTCCGCTTCCCACAATGCACGTCGTGACAAATTTCCGAAGATGCCCAACTTACTTACGAGCTCTGTTTGCAAAAACATGGTTTGTTTACGGTGGAGTACACTTCAAAATTGTTCACCCCAAATTCTTCACTGTAAAATAAAAGCAGTGCTGTTGTATTGGTTTCATCTGTTTTGATGATTTATATTTGTATTGACTTTTAGTTTGCCACTGACCTCATGTGGGCCAGACAGGGTCGTCTATCAGGCCGTACAATGCCCAGGTCTGTTCTAGACTTCTGACCTAAAATCTGAAAGAGAAAACACAAAATCTTCATTGAAATATACAAATTAAGACTAGCCAATCCCCCAGTTCTTATATTAACCCATAAAGACCCACACTGCAAAAACTGATATTCAAGAAAGGGAAATCTACTTATTTTGGGGATATTAAACTGTTTTTTTTTTTTTTTTGTTTTTTTCTAGTTTAAGTGCTGATCTTGTCTTGTCAGTGCAAGAATGTCCGCTTTGTTTTTAGAACATATATCTTCTCTTTTCCAGGTCAAAATTTGCAGCTTATTTTGGTAAAAATGATCTAGAAATGAACTCCAAAAATGTGCAACATGAGCAACCAATGCTTTACCACATATTTAACCAATGTTTTCTCCTTATTTTAAGGAATCTTTCTTAATTCAAGAGTAATGCATTTTTTCTACAATCAAAGACACAGTGACAAAGCAATGTCAAACCATCACCAAATCTTTATTGATCAGCATCAGAAAGATTTGGGTTCTTCCAGCACAATTCATGATATATCATACAGCACTACTTTTGTGGTAGTTCCCAAATGATTTTTGCCAATGCTTTCTTTTTGAAAAAATGCAAACCCCTGCATAATATACGCTACTTGCTTGCTTATGCATTGAATTTTACGATCGCATAATCACGCTTTTCTGGAGGAACTGATTGTAATTTTGAGTATGAAATTGTGAAGCTGTTCTGAAATGTCTTATAAAATGAAAACTTCGCAAACAAGTCCGATTCCTCTTGTTTGTTTGGTTAATGTGCAGACCGAGGTCATTTTTCCAAAACTGTTATTACTTAAGATTTTAGACAGCTGGGTAGATTTTCTCCTCCATGTCTTGTTTTTGCTGAGTTTGCTGCTGAAACACAAACAACTCACCCAGTTCTCATGGGAAAGTCAACTCCCGTCAATTTGACTGATGTTGCAGATAAACTTTCTGCCTGTTCACCTCATGTTCATAGAGTTAAAATATGTTAACAGAGTGCAGCGATACTCCATCATTAAGGACAGATGAGATGATTCTGTAGAACAGTGATCAGATTTAGATCCACAGTAGTTCAGGGAAGCGCTTCTGTATTCTTTTTATTCTCTTGCTGAGTGGATGTTTAACAGTCCTGACCTGTTACGTATGTCAAACACATTCAATTGAATATTTCCTGCCTTTTTTTTTTGGCTTTGCTGGAGTTTGGGGAATTCTGCCAAGAAGACCATTTTACTTCATCTTACACTATTTGTTTTTAAAAGAGACAAACTCAGAGTGATGTGGGAGTGATGAGGTCAAGAGCACACTGATACAGATACTCGGCAGCTCAAACAAACACTGCTGATCACGTCTCAAAGGAGGAATCGCTTCGAGCTACAAGTTGGCAGGCGCTTGGAGATTCTCTCAAACAAACTCGTGAGGGAATATGTAGAGACCGGGAGAAGAGATGTTAATCAGATTGGAGCCAGATTCTTTCAAATGTACCAAAACATGTCATTATGAATAAGTTGTGCACATATCTTCTCCTTACTGTAAGATAATATTGTAGTAATAGTTATACCTTTGAACATGAAAACACTTAGCACATTACTGTTTATTTTTGTACCTTATGTTTGATCCTGTTTGTCCAGATTTTCTACACTTATTTTTTATTCCCCATAATTTATTATGTATAGTGTGTTTGCTCTTTTATTGTATTTGTATTCTTATATTTTATTTTAACTGTTTTGCATGCTGCTGCTGCTGCTGCTGCTGTTGCTGCTGCACTACAATTTCCCAGTTTGGGAGCAATCAAGTCTACCTACTACCAATCTACTACCTAGCTACTACCTACCAGTGGCGGCTGCTCGTCTTTCAGACAGGGGAAGCTCATTGTCAGCTTACATCAAGAAAAAAAAAATTTAAAAAAATTGTCAAGTTATTTAAACATAAATTCGTCCCTCCGTTCCTTTTTAAGAAAATGGTCAGTGACTTTATCGCACCAACTAAACAAGAAAACGTTGAAATTATGTTAAATTGAAACAAGGAAGTACAATGAGTGTGTTTTATTTACAGTGCAAGAAATGAACAAGTAATTTCATAGTGGTTTCTCTCTCGATTTCACAGCAGAATGTGTGACGGTATTAAACTGAACTGTATCAGTGAAGGCGTAGATCTGAAAATAACTGTCAATCAAATGGGATTCAGTCTTTCGACTGATCCTCCAATCAGCACGTGGAAGCCCGACGTCCAGCCCGGCCGAGCTCCGCCCACAGCTCCATTCACCTCCAGAGACGCTGAGCATCTGGGGGCGGGACAACATCGTGGCATTTATCCAATTACCGTCCAGTTTTGAGGCAATGAATAAAACTGTTCCACTCAGTCCCATTGAAGTGCATGGACGCTGAGCGTCTACGGACAAATGCACTGAGCAGAGATTGAATGAGAAAACAGCGCAACGGGAATGTATGAGAAGTGAACAACATCGAGTCTGTTCGTTTGTGATAAAGCTGATTCTGAACGAACTCGTCTGTGAGATGAACGTGTTCTAACACATTTGTAGTCAATGAAATGTCAACACAACCGAACATATTTAACCATTTAATTTTCGTAATTTAAAGCCGAGTTTCCCTTGTAGTCTATGAGAAATCGCCTCTGCTACCTACCTAGCTACTACCTACTTACCTGCTACCTGGCTACTATCAAGCTACTAGCTAGCTAGCTACCTATTTAATTTATTTATTTATTTTTTAATTTGACCTTTATTTAACCAGGAAAACCTCATTGAGATTAAGAATCTCTTTTTCAAGAGTTTCCTGGCCAAGACGGGCAGCAGTACATTAAACAGTTACAGACAGACTTCCATACATAAAACGAATACATAAAAAGTACATAGACAAGTCAAACCTTCCAAAGTCAACTCAAAAAGTGCTCATGAAATACCTAGCTACCACCTTCCTACCTACCTACAAACGCACACACTCCAGTTGACTGATATCCATTTTAGGGTTAGGGTTGTGTTTCTGTCTCACATTAAATAAAGAAACTGACATGTTCTCTCTCAGCTGAAGCTGAAGAACCTACATATTGGACTGACAGTTCTCTCACAAGTGGACGTTAAACAGCCAGAGTTAGGGAAAAGGAGAACGGCTAAAATAGCAAAGACAAACAAATCATAAATGAAGCCAACATGAAACAAACCTTCCAGTTCCATGAGTTTTGTGTGACACCAAAATCACCCCGACCACCTCTAACTAACAGTTTTCCACTGGGTCGATGTTGTCAATTTCTAATTTCTAAAGACTTGCATGAACTCATCAAACATTGACTGTCAGAATGTGGTGATTTCAGAGTGAGAACATGCTCCAAAATGATATTAACAGCACTTTATTTCAAGTAGGGATTGAAGAAGGAGGAAGATTTGTCTTGAGAACTCGTGTTAAAACCCTGGGAGGCGACTTTGTTGTGATATTGGGCTCTATAAATAAAATCTAATTGAAGTGAATGTATTATTTTGCTGATGGTCAATCTGATGGAAGACGGAAATGAGTTTGTAGCTAAAAGTGGTGCAACAGAACTTTTCTCAGTAAGAATAAAGTGTTTTTTGTTTGTACCTGGTACCTGGTAAATGAAGTAAACAAAACTAAAATGTGAAAATCAATGTGACTTCAACCCAACTCTCACTTACATCCCTTCAAATTTTCATTCTGGCATCCATTAATGTGTTTAATGTGTTGCCTCCTACATTTTTCATCTAAAATAAGTGAAATGTACATCAGCATGAGGTATGACTGATGAGCCGATGCAGTTTTTTCTTTCACAAAGACACAAAGATTCAATGCAAAAACAAACAGATACTAAAATACTTTGTGTGTTGGGTAAATTAGTCAACTACAGGGTGGGGAAGCAAAATTTACAATATTTTGAGGCAGGGATTGAAAGACAGTGTATGACCAATTAGTTTATTGAAAGTCATGAGAATATATTTGCCACAAGAAAATTGACATAATAGAAAATGTTTTTATTCTATGTGTCCTCCTTCTTTCTCAATAACTGCCTTCACACGCTTCCTGAAACTTGCGCAAGTGTTCCTCAAATATTCAGGTGACAACTTCTCCCATTCTTCTTTAATAGTATCTTCCAGACTTTCTGGTAATAGTTTTGCTCATAGTCATTCTATTCTTTCCATTATAAACAGTCTTTATGGACACTCCAACTATTTTTGAAATCTCCTTTGGTGTGACGAGTGCATTCAGCAAATCACACACTCTTTGAATGAATGAATGAATGAATGTTTATTTCAGTTAAATACAAAATACAAAACACATACATATTAAAAAAAAACAACAACAACAACAACAACAAAACAAAACACATACATATTATAAAAAAACAACAACAACAAAACAACAACAACAAAACAAAACACATACATATTAAAAAAAAACAAACAAACATAAACTTAACACATTTTGTAACTGAAAAAGGCAGAAGCTGAAGCCGGAGGCTTATTTCTGCTTCTCCTATTCACATCCTTAGTCCACACCTGAAGTTGCAGCAGAGAAATACTTAAACACAAATTATACTACATTCAGTGTTATAAATCATTTTGTAATCATATTACTTTCATAGCCCTTCATAATTTGACAAATTAAATTCTTTTTGAAACTCGACAGTGAGCTACACAATTTCACTTCATCCTTCAATTCGTTCCATAGCTTGACACCAATAACTGAAACACTGTGATATTTAACGTTTGTTCTAACTTTACATTTTTCAAACGCAAACATCCCTCTTAAATTATAATGTCCTTCTCTTAACTTAAAAATTTTCTGAATACAAAAAGGAAGGTTTTTACTTTTAACGCGAAACATAAATTCCATTGTTTTTAAATATACAATATCAAAAAAATTTTAGTAAACCAGATTCTACAAAAAGTGGATTACTTGATTGGAGATAACCAGCTTTGTTTATGACTCTAATAGCTTTTTTTTGGAGTTTAATTATCGGGTCTAAATTAATTTTATACACATTGCCCCATATTTCCACACAGTATGACATATATGGCATTACAAGTGAACAGTACAACATATGCAAACATTTTTTGCTTAACAAGTCCCGAGTTTTATAAAGAATCGCAACAGCCTTGGACATTTTGTGTTTGATATATTCTATTTGTGGTTTCCACTTGTTCTATTTGTGGTTTTCTTTGACGTTTGCTTTCCTGATTACTCATATGGGCAAAAGTTTCTGAAAAGGTATGGATAATAGTGTTAGGTATGATTATGACATCAATATATGTTTGGTTTCAAAACAATTGACGTAGTGCCTGCTGAGAAAAAACAACTAAATGTTCATTGTAAATTTTGCTTCCCCGCCCTGTATACATTATAAGTGTATGTGTCGTACTTCTTTTTTCTTTTTCTTCCTCTTTCGGATTTTGTTGACTTCTTCAGATAATGACAACTTTTTCCAGGATGTATGAATTCATTTTGGGGAGCTGCCGTATTTGGTATTCATTCATTTATTTGTGGGTAATGACAGATGGATTTGTGATCCCTGTGTTATGAAGAAAGTACAATGTTCTAGATGAGCTGCTGGGTAATGCTGTACATGAGAGCGCATTTGTTTGGACTGCAGGCTTTTGATTATAAAAGAAGAGTTTGCAGAGTGTGAGTCAGAGGGTGGAGCTCTGTAAAGATGTTCAAAGATTAAAAATAGAACAGAAGAACTGAATAAGACTACCAGGATTTTCTTTCAATGGGACGGTAAATGGATTTTTATTGGTGTCATTCATTGTCTGGTCGCAGCGCTGCGGTACGACCTGTTATATGTCGTGAGAAATAGTCGATAAATGTTTATAATCCAGTTCAGAGTGAAAACAGACAATAAACGCAACACTGTGGAAATGGTATTGAATTGTACTTTATTAGATTTGACAAGTAGAGTGAAAGCAGTTCGATATAATTGTGTGTTTGTAACTGAGACCAAAATGTGAATGTTTACAGGAAATAAGGTGAGGTAAGGTAAGGTAGAATAAGATAAGGTAAAATAAGATTAAGATAAGGTAAGGTAAGATAAGAGATAAAATAAAGATAAGGTAAGATAACATTAAGTTAAGGTAAGATAAGATAAAATAAGGTAAAGTACGATTAAGATAAAGTAAAGTAAGATATAATAAAGTGAGATTAAGGTAAAATTAAGATAGAATAAGGTAAGAATAAGGTAAGATAAAATAAGATTAGATAAAGTAAAGTGAGATTAAGATAAAGAAAGATTACAATAAAGTACGGTAAGATTAAGATAAGGTAAAATAAAATCAGGGAAGATTAAGGTAAGATTGAGATAAAATAAGTTAAAGTAAGGTTGAGGTAAAATAAAATAGGATTAGATAAAGTAAGGTTAGATTAAGATAAAGTAAGATTAAAGTAAGATTAAGATAAAGTAAGATTAAGGTAAAATTAAGAAAAGGCAAGATAAGATCAAGGTAAGATAAAATAAGGTAAAGTAAGATTAAGATAAGGTAAAGTAAGATATAATAAAGTGAGATTAAGGTAAAATTAAGATAGAATAAGGTAAGGTAAGAATAAGGTAAGATAAAATAAGATTACATAAAGTAAGATTAAGATAAAGTAAGATTACAATAAGGTATGGTAAGATTAAGATAAAGTAAGATAAAATCAGGTAAGATTAAGATAAGATTGAGATAAAATAAGATAAAGTAAATTTGAGGTAAAATAAAATAGGATTAGATATGGTAAAGTAAGATTAAGATAAAGTAAGATTAAGGTAAAATTAAGATAAGGCAAGATAAGATCAAGGTAAGATAAAATAAGGTAAGGTAAGATTAAGATAAGGTAAAGTAAGATATAATAAAGTGATATTAAGGTAAAATCAAGATAGAATAAAGTAAGGTAAGAATAAGGTAAAATAAAGTAAGATTAAGATAAAGTAAGATAGTAATAAGGTACAGTAAGATTAAGATAAGGTAAGATAAGGTTAGATAAAATAAAGTAAGGTTAAGGTAAAATAAAATAGGATTAGATAAAGTAAAGTAAGATTAAGATAAAGTAAGATTAAAGTAAGATTAAGATAAAGTAAGATTAAGGTAAAATTAAGATAAGGCAAGGTAAGATCAAGGTAAGGATAAGGTAAGATAAGATATAATAAGGTGAGATAAAGGTAAAATTAAGATAGAAGAAGGTAAAATAAAATAAGATTAGATAAAGTAAAGTAAGCTAAGAGTAAGGTTAGATTAAGATGAGGTAAAATTAAGGTAAGGTAAGATAAAATAAGGTAAGGTAAAATGTAATAAGGTAATATTAAGGTAAAATTACGATAAAATAAGGTAAGGTAAGAATGAGGTAAAATAAAATAAGATCAGATAAGGTAAAGTAAGATTAAGATAAGGTAATATTACAATAAGGTATGGTAAGATTAAGATAAAGTAAACTAAGGTAAGATTGAGATAAAATAAGGTAAAGTAAGATTAAGGTAAAATAAAATAGGATTATATAAAGTAAAGTAAGATTAAGATAAAGTAAGATAAAGGTAAAATTAAAATAAGGTAAAATAAGATTAAGGTAAGATTAAGATAAAATCAGGTAAAGGAAGATTAAGGTCAAATAAAATAGGATTTAATAAAGTAAGGTAAGATTAAGATAAAGTAAGATTAAAGTAAGATTAAGGTAAAATAAATAAGGATTAGATAAGGGAAGGTAAGATTAAGGTAAGATAAAATATATTTGGCAGCATCGAGTTATAAACATAAAATCCAAGGAAGACAGGTTGAAAATAGACAGTGTTAAACATGAAAAATATATAGAAAAAATATATTTAAAAAAAACCAAATAAACATATGTACATATTTATATACATTTAGCTTTGAACTTAAATATTATGTACATATTTACAATATGGATGCACATGGTGTTATATGGGGGTGTGGGGGGGGGGTGATGGCTGTAAATCTTGATGATAATAGTCTGTATCAGTTATTATCAGTTATTATTAGTTAAAATCACTTGTTATCAGTTAATATCAGTTCTTATCACTTATTATCAGTTATTATCAGTTATTATCAGTTATTATCAGTTAATATCAGTTATTATCACTTATTATCAGTTCTTGTCAGTTAATATCAGTTATTATCCGTTAATATCAGTTATTATCAGTTATTATTAGTTAAAATCACTTATTATCAGTTAATATCAGTTCTTATCACTTATTATTAGTTATTATCAGTTAATATCAGTTATTATCACTTATTATCAGTTCTTGTCAGTTAATATCAGTTATTATCCGTTAATATCAGTTATTATCAGTTATTATTAGTTAAAATCACTTATTATCAGTTAATATCACTCATTATCACTCAGTATCAGTTATTATCAGTTATTATTAGTTAGAATCACTTATTATCAGTTAATATCAGTTAATATCAGTTCTTATCACTTATTATCAGTTATTATCAGTTAATATCAGTTATTATCACTTATTATCACTTATTATCAGTTCCTGTCAGTTAATATCAGTTATTATCAGTTCTTATCAGTTAATATCAGTTATTATCAGTTAATATCAGTCATTATCAGTCAGTATCAGTTATTATCAGTTATTATTAGTTAAAATCACTTATTATCAGTTAATATCAGTTAATATAAGTTCTTATGACTTATTATCAGTTCTTATCAGTTCTTATCAGTTAATATCAGTTATTATCAGTTATTATCAGTTAATATCAGTTATTATCAGTTCTTATCAGTTAATATCAGTTCTGATCAGTTATTATCAGTTAATATCAGTCAGTATCAGTTCTTTCCTCTGTTTCTCTAAATTTGTGTTAGTCCCATCTGTTCCCTGTCAGGACACATAAAGCATCCTGTGTTTCTTCTTTGGTTTTCCTCAGTTTTTTTCCTGGTAGCGGTGAAACCAGTGTACAGAATTTGTCCGGAGCTCCGTCACAATGAGAGACCGACTGGAGGAGCTGCAGCACAAGGCCCAGGACTTGTCTGAGGCGTCCAGCCAGAACACCAACCCTTTCTCTGCGGACGGTGATGAAGATGACACTGAGGTGGTGGGGGTCATAACGCCACAGGCTGTGGTGTTTGAGGAAGAGCCAATCATTGAGAATATCCTCTCTGAGATTCAACAAATCCGAGATGATATCACAGCTCTGGACACAGAAGTAAGGTTTAGCTGGAGGGAATGTGTATTTACTTTCCATTATATGTCTTGTTTTGCAGTCACTGTATCTACTTCTATTTTTGTACTGACTTCCAAATGAAATATTCTCCACATTTAACCCTTTCATGCATGAATTATAAGAACCTCAATCAAGATTTTTTTTTTTTTTTTTTCCGGAGTGTTTTTATTTGTCTTTAGGCATGTAAAAACAGTGCAATTGCTATTTTAATATTTTATTTATGAAACTATTTTTAATGCCGTTACAAAATGTCCACCATACTTTTAACTTTTGAAGCAAAGAAATGTGTATTTAACATCGGAAAATGATATACTGTGGGAAGACTATGCAATTACACATTTTTAATGCTCCTATTCGGATGTTTTCTCACATTTTAACATATTCTAATACTAGTTGTTACTCACTTAACCCTTTCATGCATGAATTATGAGAACCTTCATCAAAATTTTTTCCTGAGTGTTTTTATTCCTCTTTAGGCATGAAAAAAACAATGCGATTGAAAATTTTCGTCCGAAAAATAAATTGAAAAAATAAATAAAATAAAAAATATTTTAAAAAATTTAGAAATACACAAAAAAACAATAATGAAAAAAAAAAAAAAAAATCTTTTGAACCTATTTTTCATGAAGTTGCAAAAAATGACCACTCAGCTGGACGCCACACGTTTAATTTTTGACGCACAGAAACATGTATTTACTGAAAAATTGTGTGAAAACTATGGGGAGGGCTTGTGATTCTGGGGGTTTATGCTCAGGAGAGATCTGCATAATGTTACCACTTCATGTCAGAAAAGATATGTAGTGTCTTAAAACTTTAATAAAGATATGTGTAAAAAAAAAAAAAAAAAGAAAAGAACCACAAAATCCATGAATATACAAGAGAACACCTTTGAACAGCTGTCCACTGTAGTGACCACTGTACATGAAAGGGTTAATATGCAAAAAAAACAAAAAAAAAAAACAACAACATTTAATTACACTCTAAGAACAATTAGCAATTGATTTACACTAAAACACGTTACTGCAGATCAATCAATTAACAGTAGAGTTACACTAATGGTATGAATTGAAGTTGAAATACAGCCAGTAATGCATGGCGTCCAATTTAGTGGACTTGATTAATTGCAAATTTCTTCCAATATGAAATAAATATCTGGAATTTTTTAACACTGACATTAATCCTTAGAGGTTACTGGATGCTAGCATATTTTCCTACCTACAGGGGTGTCCTGATATAGAGGGATTTACAAGATATTCCTGGGATGTTCAGCATTTCTGACTTCCTGTCAGCCATCTTGGTTATGAGTTAAAAAAAAAAAAAAAAAAAAAAAAAAACACTTCCCATGACTGGTCAATAGGAGACAGTGTTTGGGATCATGTACAAGCCTCCCACTATGTTGGCAAATAAAATGTCAAAACCCATAAATATACAGGAGAGCAGCTTTTGAATAACTGTCCACTCTACTGAGTACTATGCATGAAAGGGTTAACCTTTCCTAATTGATTTATCACCATTTATTTTATTATTATCCCCTACAGTTTTGGATTTTTTTGGTGTAAATCAGATATTTTCCCTGATATTTAATTCACTGATCATTTACAGTCGCAGAAAAAAAATTGTTAGACCATCTAAAGTCATCAAAAACAATGGTTATATAATCAAGTACTAACTCCTGTGTGTGTCATGTGACTAAAACAGACAGAAAAGAAAACATGGAATGCCTAAAAGCACTGTTTTTGACTGTTTATTATTGATGTAAGAACTGCAGTGATTTTGGTTATTATCAAGAAAACATGGAAAATGACTAGATATCAGCTCTGAAATTAAACTACTATGAGCTATTTTTGTTGTTATCATTATATTTGTCCAAACAAATGTACCTTTAGTTGTACCAGACATTAAAATGAACAAGAAATTGAAGAAAACAAGGGGTGGTCTAATAATTTTTTCCACAACTGTAGATGTTCCTAAAACCTCAGAGTAAATTCCAAGGTTATTTTATGAAAGTTGAGAAAGTTGAAGAAAAAAGGGGTTTTTCAGCAAAATATATCATTAACTGAACACAAACCAAATGGAGGAAATGCATTTTGAGGGAAATTCTGCATCTCATCCATTCATCTACTTCAACTTTATCATGTCCTAATTAAACTAGTTGATCCTCATCCTAATTTGAGGCTCTGTGGATAAACACAAAATGTTACCCCACTTTCACCAGTTTGTTCATTCTAAAGAAAAGATCCTTAACCCATAAACACCCAGCGCTACTTTTGCGACAATTCCCAAATGATTTAACCTCTCCTAAGGGATTTATCACCATTTATTGTTATATTATCCTCTACATTTTCCATTTTTTCAATGTAAATCATGTATTTTTCAATATTTAATTCACTGATTATAGCTGATAAAAGCTCAGATTAAAGTGGAGGGTTTTTTTAAATCAAAAACAAAGAAAACTGAATAAAAAGTGACTATTTTGGTAAAATCTATCATTAACTGGACATAAAACAAATATCTACAACCATTAGTCATTTTTCCATTGGATATTTGTGCCAAATTTTACCAATATTTACTAAATGTAAAAAAACAAAAACAGAAGTGCATAATATTGGTTTTTCCATTAAATCACAAATGCAATGATTTGTTTATTTATTATCGCAAGGTGACACGAGAAGTCATTCCATAAACATAGTGAGGAATGTAAATATGGTGTTGATTTACAGATGTATTCATTATTATTATATATTACCCCTCTATCCTGTACTAAATTTAAAAAAATTATTCAGTTTCCTGGTGTGTCCACACATACCGTGCCATGTTTCTTTTGAAACTTTTCTTCTTCGTTTGTTGTAATGTCCGTCAACATGTTTTGTTTTTTTTTTATTCACATGACTCTAATTGTGGAAAAAAGTCTTTCCATTGCAGTTTTATGTGATATACCATTTGCGCTACGCCTGAAAAACCACCTCCAAAAAATGAGAGTTTTGGCGAAATTGTCATTTTTCCATTTGGTAAATTTTTTTTTGTGCTAGTTATGTTTACGCAATTTGAGGATCAGTGGAAATGGACTACTGTCACTGACTAAACTCCATGGGTTTTACTGGTGAATCAGTGTTGCAGAATATAATAATGTTTCCATGGTAACTATGGAGCCTCTGAATGTCCAAATGGGTCATGTCTGATGACCATGAAAAGGTGAAAAACTGCATTTTACACCAATTCTTTACATGGATTGATGGGATTCTCGGTTAAAAAGTTGTTAAACATTTTAGATCAGTAGATGCTTTCGGTTTCTGGCATCTTTGTAGATCTTCAAGGGTTAATCTCCATGGTTCTATTTTTATTTTCAATTCTCCTTTTACATGATGATTAATTATATTCGGGTGTCTGAATTTGCAGCATCGAGCTCGTTCTCCTTTTCGAACCACACTGTGAAATGTGTTTTCTGTCTTCTCTCTAAATAGGTGCTAAAGTTCAGCCAGCAGCAAAAAACTCTGGTGGCAACCATGCGTCGCTTCAGTGTGATGAAAAAAGAGAGCAGCATCACCCGGGACATAAAGCTCCAAGCAGAAAGCATCCACAGACGCTTGGATGCACTATCCAAACAGGTCCAAAGGACGGAGGACCAGCAGGGACCCACTTCTGTTACAGCTCGAATACAACGCTCCCAGCATGCAGCACTTTACCGCAAATTCCAGCAGGTTGGGAATATGGTCCCACCTTAAAACCTTAACCCATAAAGACCCAAACATCCACCGACGACCAAAAGCATCTGCTGATCTAAACTGTTTCATACCTGTTGAACCACTAATTATATCAATACATGTAAATAATTAGTGTAAAATACAGTTTGTCATCTTTTCATGGTCATCAGATATGACCCATTTGGACGTTCTTAGTTACCATGGAAACACCGTCATCTTCTACAACAGGGCTGTCAAACTCATTTTGGTTCAGTTCCATATTCAGCCCAATTTAATCTCAAGTGGGCCAGAACCAGTAAAATAATGACTTACTAACCTATAAATAATGACAAATCCAAGTTTTTCTGTTTGTTATAGTTAAAAAAAAAAAAAAAAAAAGTAAATAATGAAAATATTTACATTTTACAAAAAAGATGTGAATAACCTGAAAAAACAGAAATTTCATTTGAAAAATTAGTGCAATTTGAACAATATTATGCCTCGACTTATTATTTATACATGTACATTTACACACAGTGTTCCATAAACATTTGCTAACAGGCCGAATATTGTTAAAATTTTGGAGCTGGAACTAAAATTTGAACAATTTCTACAATATTCCATCTGTTATTATTAACACAACTCCAGATCACAGTGGATCCATAAATGCACCAAACATTTAGTAACAGGCAGAATATTGTTCAAATTACACATTTCGGGTTGTTCATCTTTGTTTTTATTTATGTATTTTTTTGGGTTTTATTGTGAAAGAATTGTTTTGTAAATGTAAATATTTTCACAGTGTAATGTTATTTTTTTTCACTAAAATTTTTCCACATAATTTTTCACAAAGAAAATTTGTCGTTGGCATTATTTACAGGTTATTGTATTGTTATTTTTACTGGAGATCACATTGGTCTGTATGTGGAACCTGAACCAAAAGGATTTGGACAACCTGGACTGTTGAGTGGATTGTACAATTTAGTCTCATTGAAAAGTATTTAGATATATATATTTATCGGTCATTTGATTGTTTTAATACATGTAAATATTCTTTATTAAACATTAAAAAGTCAAAAAAAAAAAAAAAGAAGCAAAATCTTATGTAAAGTTAGGGCAAAAAAACTATATTTTAATCATGGAAAATTACAGTATTTTTATGAGATGGTTGTTTTCCATTATTTTACAGTATTTTTTCGGCACTCCTGCTGCCGGAATATTACTGTTTTTTATGGGGTTTTTTGTTTACAGTTTACATTTTCATGAATTACAGTCCTTTTTAGATGCTTTTTAAATAATGATAAAGAAGATGTTGATTGAAGTTCAGGTCGTAGATTATTCCAAAGATGTGTTTAAAGAACACTGACCGACAGAAGTTCGGCAGTACGGAATATAAAATTTGCTTGAATATCGTGTTGGATAATTGTGAATAACAGAAGATAACGTAAAGAAGTTCTGGAAAACTTTGGGAAGAACATGAGTTAACCCTCTGGTATCCCGTCCAGCAAGGCCCTTACTAAGCACTAAGTGTGCTTTTTTCACACACTTGTGGAATAATGTAAAAAAAAAAATTTCATACAGTTTGTTTTTAATTCTTTTACACTTTTTTCTATTTCACCAACTTGAGCCGTAAATAAAAATACCAAATACTCAATAATTGTCACATTTTTTAACCCTTTAAATGCCATGTTTGTAATGTAAACAAACCATTTTTTTGGACGCAAAAAACACAAAAAATTATTTTTTTTTCAAAATACTACATAAAAATTGGATCACATATTATTTGATTTTTTCATCCTGGCGCATGTCAATGATTCACTCCAACATTGGTTAATTTGCATGATTATTTTTGGCGCTAGGTCAAATGTTCAAAAATACTAGCATCTGTCACCAAGTGTGCGAAAAATGCACACCTATAAATCAAACTATTAAATATTATATATTGATTTATTTTTCTGCTCTAATTTGATTTTATTTTTGTAACTCAAGGTCAGCCCTAATCATACATATCAAATGGAAGAAATAGTGCGTTTTAGGCACACTTAGGAGACAGATGCTAGTCTGGTAATTTTCTTTTGTTTAGAATGTGCACATTTTAGTTGGTGGCCAGAATTTTAAAGATCATGCAAAAATGAACAACTTTTGAATTCTAACCTTATTTAAATTGTGGAAAATAATATCAAGTTTTTTAACATGAAGTGCAAAGTGTGCCTAAAAGGCGCACTCAGATACCGGAGGGCTAAGTGAACATATTTGTAATAATACGAGAGCTAATTTGGGAACTACCACAGAAGCAGCACTGGGTTTTTATGGGCGAAGCTTTTCTCTACACTGACCTTTAACTCAAAGTTCTGAAGTATTTTCATGTGTTTTCTTTTGGAATTGAGTCACTTCAGTCCAGTCTATTTTACAAAAGACTGTAAAGAAGAAGAAGACGCAGCCGTTCATAGTCCACTTTATTCTTTCTGTAATTATTTCCAGGTAATGCGGCAGTATAATGAAAGTCTGCTGACCAAGCAGGACCGCTGTAAACACTTCATTATCCGGCAGCTGGAGGTATCAGGGAGGGATGTGACCGAGGAAGAGGTGAATGAGATGGTTGCCACGGGGAAATGGGAGGTCTTCAATGAAAACCTGCTTAATGACGCCAGAATCACACGATCGCAATTATCTGAGATTGAACAGCGACACAAGGTCAGTCAATATTTGTCTTCTCTCAAATAAAACTGAAACAGAACTTTACCAAAGCTCAGTGTTAACATAAGTATTATTTTATTTAGATTACAAAAATGCATTATAATAGACTGTAAAAACACATAAAGGAACCGTGTGAGTTCTAAGTTCTATTATGACAGGCTTATCTTGGGTTATTTTGTATGGTAGTGTTTAATGTAAGAATTTAAGATTGTTTGCAGCTACCAGCCAGATTGTATATTTATTCATTTGTTTTTTAACCTTTATTTAACCAGGGGCTCGTTTCTGCACTAGCTCGTTAAATTGTTAAGCCCAGCGCAACGCAAACTGCATCTATTTAACACATTTTGCACTATCACGTTTCTGGGCTCGCTCTTTGTTCGCTAACAACTAACGCAACGCAAAATGTGCCATCCCATTTCTGGGCTAGTTTGTTAAAAGTGAGCGCTCGCCCAGTTCCTCATTAAAGAGCTGATTTTTAGAAAGAGGATGTGTTCTTGTAGCCTCATTTCACTTCGTTTCTGTCATGTATTTCCTTTGAAATATTATTTACATTTGAAAAAGATGATGTTTAACACAAGTTTGACAATATCTTTTAATGATATCAGATTTTTCCCATGGACATTTTGCGCCGATAAAAACAAATTTACAGAGTGAGGACTGATCTGCTGACTGAATTTTATTCTCTATCGATTTATGGATGAATATAGATTAGTTCAGGACAAAGTGTGTGTGACTTTGAGAGATGAATGAATGAATGAATGAATGAATAAATGAATGAATGAATGAATGAGAACCGTGTGGGGGTAGAGTCAGTGAACTGGTGACACACGTGCATGCATGTGTGTGTGTGTATATGTGTGTGTAACGCGATATGAGCGTGTGGATGAGAGGAACGGAACAGAGTTCAGTTTTTCTGTGCAATCTGTTTGTCCTGTTGTTGCCGTGGTTACGACCAACAGTGACCGTTTACAGTTCTGTTCATAAAGTCACCAGTGCAGAATAACTGGGCTCATCCTTAGACGTCCAGCCCAACGCACGATATATGTGTAAATAATTCAGTTCAGTTCAGTGTGTGTGTGTGTGTGTGTGTGTGTGTGTGTGTGTGTGTGTGTGGTGGGGGGGGGGCCATGCATACGGCTGAGGGGGTCCATCTATAGTCAGATGAGGGTGAGGAGGTCCATCCAGACAGGTGAGGGTAAGGGAGGAGGTCACAGATATCCTCTAATACAGTGGTTCTTAACCTGGGTTTGATCGAACCCTAGGGGTTCGGTGAGTCAGTCTCAGGGGTTCGGCGGAGGTCAAGACACACACTCGACTCATTAGTCGGGTGTGTGTGTCGGGCTAGGTCCGTGTATGTAAACAAACGGCTTCGGAGACTCTTTCTCTGATTGACATCCAATATACGCGGTGTACTGTTGTTGCTTATAGCACTCCAACACATCCGTAAGTGTTTATAATCTCTTCCACTCGTCTGATGATGAATTATTTGAGTATTTTCCACATTGTTGTTGTGACTTTTGCTACTTCCTGTTAACCACAGAGGCAGCCATGTGTAGCGTTTGTTTACATTTTTCGGTCACCGCATTGGTCAGTTACAATCATGTGACAACCGACGCACCGTTGCGGATGGAGAAATCGTATTACGCTAAAGCTGAGCTAGTGCCGTAATAAAACAACGATCACGAAAATACTGAAGGAGGATAACGAGAACTTTTTTTATACACTACATGCAGTTATCTTTTTTTATGTCAAAATTGCGTGGTTCGGAAAGTTCGGAGCGAGATGAAACGAACACCGGGTTGACCTGACGGCCTCCATCTGATTCGTGATGACACGCCCCGCTTGGCCATCACTGGCTGCAGGTGATCACAAGGTTAAAAATTAAAACCATTTCAGTGTGGTAGTATTAAAAAAGGTCATGTCTTTGTGAAAAGGTATGGAATTTGTTGTGAGTTCATGCACTGTATTGGTTTTTTTCTTTGAACACAGTGATGTTAATGCACGGTTCATTTTGTGCACCAGTAAAACATATGCCTGTGTCTTGAATTTGAAAAAAATCACATTTTGTTTTTTAATGAAGAAGGGCTCGGTGAACGCGCATGTGAAACTGGTGGGGTTCAGTACCTCCAGCAAGGTTAAGAACCACTGCTCTAATACTTCTTCATTCTACCCATACTGCTGTCAGATCAGCTGACTGGAAACAGTGGGAGCAGAGTTCATTCTGGGTTAAATAGTGAACACACCTGTTTAACGCACCCTTCAACGCAAATAGTGAGCGAACGATGGCTTAGCGAACGCAACGAGCGCAGAAACGGATTTTGCTTTCGTTAAGCCTCTGCGTTCGCCGACCCATCGTTCGCTCTATTTGCGCTGAAGGGCACGCGTTCACTATTGAACCCAGAAACGAGTCCCAGGTACGGTAGAGCACTGATTCTCATTTACAATAACGACCTGGTGAAGAGGCAGCACACCAATACAACAACAGGGGCGACCATGGCTCAGATGGTAGAGCAGGTTGTCCAATAACCGAAGGGTTGGCGGTTCGAATCCAGCTCTGTCCCAGTCATGTGCTGTTGTGTCCTTGGGCAAGACACTTCACCCTTGCCTCCAGTGCTGTTACTCACACTGGTGTGTGAATGTTCAGTGGTGGTGGGAGGGGCCGTAGGCGCAGATTCCGTCAGTGTGTCCCAGGGCAGCTGTGGATACAGATGTAGTTTACCACCACCAGAGGGAGAATGTGAGAGTGAATGAATAATGGATCCACTGTGTGCGCTTTGAGTATGCGTTGATAGAATTTTATTTTTATTCAACCTTTATTTAACCAGGAAAAGGATCCCATTGAGATTAAGAACCTCTTTTTCAAGGGAGTCCTGGCCAAGAGACAGCATAAAACACAACACATTGTTACAATAAACAGTTACCTCATACACTTACAACAAACAATAATTTACAGGACAATTCAACCTATGAAAAACACGTGCAAGTCATTGAGTTGTTCTCCAGCACTTTGCATTCAGGGAGATCAGTTCAGACAGCGCTATATAAAAAGCACTATATAAATCTAATCCATTATTATTATTATTATTATTATTATTATTATTGTTATTATTATTATTATTATTATTATTATTATTATTGTTATTATTGTTATTATTATTATTATTAGGGATGCTCCGATACTGATACTAGTATCGGGCATCGGCTCCGATACTCAGTGTGTGTACTCGTACTTGTACTTGTAAAAGTAATCCGATACAAATGCACCGATACCACTTACGGCCATGTGACATTCCCAGTTCAGTGCAGCAGGTACGCGGAGGAGGAATAATGTGTGAGGAGTGTGAAGAGTGTGGAGATTTTTCAAAATAAAAGACGGTGATAAAAGTAACGCAGACTGCAAGTAACGTCACAGACACAGACAGATACGGACGCAGCGTTCTGTCCATCCTCTGCGTACATTCCATCCGTTTTCCAGGTGCTGGTGGAGACAGAGAATACCAGCGGGAGTATGGACCGCCGCCAACGGAAGTGAAAATGAAACTTATCGCTCATTTGTTTTTTCTCTTCCTGCTGAAGCTAAACTTTTAAACCTTACCAGTGAAAATGCTGCAATATTAGTATCACATTAGTGTTACCTCTGTCGTTTCCTTGTTTGTTATTATTGACTTTCTTCTTCTCAAAAAACAACTTTATTCTTCTTGGTGGTATTTGTCCAGTATGGTTAATTCAGAGCGGCGCCCCCTGGTGGATTAATTGAAAAACGCTCATTCCAACACATTAAATGTCAGTAGCAGCACTTTGTTCCAGTCAGACTAATGACAACGACAATAAAGCACATTTACAAAAGGAACTAAGAACTGGAATGGGATTATTAAGTACTAGTATCAGTACTCGGTATCGGCAAGTACTCGAATGTAAGTACTCGTACTCGTACTTGGTCTGGAAAAAAGTGGTATTGGTGCATCCCTAATTATTGTTATTATTATTATTATTATTATTATTATTATTATTATTATTATTATTATTATTAACAACAGACATTCCTTTAACCCAGAGGTGTCAAACATGCGGCCCGGGGGGCCAACTCCAGCCCACCAAAGGGTCCAGTCTGGCCCTTAGGATGAATTTGTGAAATGCAAAAATTACACTGAAGATATTAACAATCCTTTCAGTTCAGGCTCCACATACAAACCAATTTAATCTCCAGTGGGTTGGATCAGTAAAACTCACTGGTCAACAACAAATTTATTACCTCTGCCAAGGAGGTTATGTTTTTGCCAGGGTTTGTTTGTTCGTTTGTTTGTTTGTTTGTTTGTTTCTTTGTTTGTTTGTTTGTTTGTTTGTCTGTCCGTTAGTGTGCAACATAACTCAAAAAGTTATGGACAGATTTGGATGAAATTTTCAGGGTTTGTTGGAAATGGGATAAGGAAGAAATGATTAAATTTTGGTGGTGATCGGGGGTGGGGGGGCCCACGGGGGGGGCCACTGATCAGCCTTGGCGGAGGTCTGCGCTCTCCGAGTGCTTCTAGTTATTTAAGTTTTTTGAGCTGATTTAGGATAATTTTGGTGTGCTGAATCCAAAAATCACGTTAATTTTGCTCAATCAGGTCAACTTTCTGAACTATGCTACATATTGGCCTTTGAACATTTTTGCTTACATTTATGGGCATTTTCACATCATATGATACAAAATTCTTTCACATTTCTTGCAATAAACGAGTTCTGAAGATTTTACTTTTGCCAATTTATGATTAATGTTTTTTTTAATATTACAGGTGAATGAAATGGCTTCGACTAGAAGATCTTACAAAAATAAGCCTGATGTATTCTGCTACATCTGCGGTGAATACACCATTGTACCTAACAGGAATCCTGTTAGAAAATTATTTTTTTTCTCTTAAAACCTATTTTGGGTGAGAACTATATTTAAAAAAATCAACTGATAAAGTCACAAAAATGTAATCAATTTTGTGAGAAGATCAAATTTTTCAAAATCAAATTAGCAAAAAAACCTGACCTGATTGAGAAAAACAGATGTCATTTTTGGATTTAGCGGTGCAAAATGCTCCTAATTCAGTTGAAAAAACCTAGACAACTTGCAAAAAACATTTGTTTTTCTAACCCAGTGATACTATCATAATAACTTATAAATACTCACAACTCCACATTTTTTCTCCAAATTGTATGTATGTACACTAAGACCAACTATTAGTATTGGTATAACTATTGGTAACTGTATTTCACAAAAAAATGCAAATATCCTGAACAAATATGAGCATTTTGAAATGTCTGAAGTGCAAGTTAACCGATATTCTAATACTGCTTTTGTGTGTTTTATTTGTATATTTTAGAGCAGGGGTCTCAAACATGCGGCCCGGGGGCCAAATGTGGCCCACCAAAGGTTCCAGTGCGGCCCCTGGGATGAGTTTTCAAAGTGCAAAAATTCCACAGTCAAGGCTGTGGAACTCATTTTAGTTCAGGTTCCACATACAGACCAATAGGATCTACAGTAAAATAAGAACAGCATTAATAACCTACAAAAAATAATGACTCCATATTTTCTTCTCAGTTTGATGTGAAAATAATAATATTACACTATGCCTATTGTTAAATAATGGCAACTTCAAATTTCTGTCTTTGTTTTAGTGCAAAAAATAGTATTAAATTATGAAAATATTTACATTTATAAACTATCCTGTAATGATAAAATGTGAATAACCTGAACAAATATGAACAACCTGAAATGTCTATAGAAAATTAAGCCCAATTTTAACAGTTTTCCGCCTGGTACTAAGTGTTTAGTGTCTTTATAGATCTGATCCATAATGTACATGTAGAAATGATAAGTTGAGGCAGAATATTGTTAAAATTGCAATTATTACCTTCGCCAAGGAGGTTATGTTTATGTTTTTGCCAGGGTTTGTTTGTTTGTTTTTTGTCTGTTTGTCTGTTTGTTTGTTTGTTTGTTTGTTTGTTTGTCTGTCCGTTAGTGTGCAACATAACTCAAAAAGTTATGGACAGATTTTGATGAAATTTTCAGGGTTTGTTGGAAATGGGATAAGGAAGAAATGATTAACTTTTGGGGGTGATCCGGAACAAATCCTGGATTCTGGATCACTTTGAAATTTTCGTTAACATTGTGGTAAATGGGGCCAAAATTTTCGTTTCCCAATATCTCGCTTAATTATCGACCAAAACTCATGAAATTTCACTCAGGAATTGACAATGGGGTCCTCTATCACATTTCAAAGGCTGATCCGGATCTGATCCAGAAGGCGGATTTTATCTCAATTTATATAAAAAATGGGGGGGGCCCTTACTTTTTGGCCTACTGTGCCTTTAATATTAAAGGTAGAAATTTCTGACAAGCGCCATCGTGTAGCTCAGTCAGTTCCGCATCGGGAGTATGCCACCGGATTTCATGTAGCTTTAATACTTAAGGAGCCAGATCCAGAAGAAAACCGCCATTACAAGAAATGTGATTTTCGTGAATAACTACTGAACTAATAAGGATATAATTATGAATCCAGTTGCTAATGGTATGTTTTCATGGTCAAGGAATCTTAAAATATAGGTCAAATAAATATGGGACTAATATTTATGGTGGAAATCACAATATGGGGGAACTGTGCAAATCTCATGCAATTTGACTCAGGGATTTACAATGTGGTGTTCTATCAAATGGCAAAGACTGATCCGGATCTTTCAAAAAGTTATGGACAGATTTGGATGAAAATTTCAGGAAATATTGATACTGGCACAAGGAACAAATGATTAAATTTTGGTGGTGATGGGGGGGGGGGGGGGGGGGGGGGGGGCACTGATCTGCCTTGGCAGAGGTCTGCGCTCTCAGAGTGCTTTTCTAGTTTTTCTTAAGAAATGTCGTTTTTTTCCGGTTATTCACATCTTTTTTGTTTGGATAGTTTACAAAAGTAAGTATTTTCATAATTTAATGTTTGTTTTTTTAACTAAGACAAAGAACAATTTGGAGTTGTCATTATTTTTAGGTTATGTTATTATTTTACTGGTCTGGCCCACTGGAGATCAAATCAGGCAGAATGTGGCCCCTGAAAGAAAATGAGTTTGAGACCCCTGTTTTAGAGTGTACATCCTACATATAGACCCTTTAATCCGTTTTCATTCATACCAACAGGAGCTGTTGAGTCTGGAGAACAATATGAAGGAGCTGAGGGACCTTTTTATGGATATTTTCGTGCTTGTGGAGGAACAAGGTGCGTACATAGATCATATACAGACCAATGTAGAGCGCACACAGGATTATGTGGCTGCATCCAATGAGAAGTTCAAACTGGCTGCCAGGTACAAGAAGAAAAACCCCATCCGACAACTGTGCTGTTGCTGCTGTCCACCCTGGAGATGCTGCTTATAAAAAAACACATTATTAGAAATAGCTATAGAAATTATTTATACTGGTTCTTTACTGTTATACATCATTATCCCAGAAGTCGTACTTTTGATGTTGAGAGTTAGCTACGTCGGTCTGCAGCTCCAGTTAGAGAGCGTTATGGCAGTTTGTGCTGGTGAACAGAATGATGGTGAAACAGGTTCAGCAGAGCATAGAAAACAATTAGGAGGAAAGGCCAGAATTGGTATTTGAGGCACTTGTTTCTTTCAAGAGGATGTGAACAGACTGGTATTGGAAGAGACAGTTCAGTGAGTGGTGCTCACTAAAGCTGCTGCTTATTGGAGACCTTCACTGTCAGCTGACAGAGGTCACAAACAAGAAAGCACCGCCGCCGCCGCCTCGGCCCCTGCTAAATCAGCAAGACGGATACTCCACCAGCGTTTCAAAGACCCCCTCCTCTTTTTATCTGCCACAGGAGCTCCGGTTAATGACCACTTATATTTTTAATACGTGCACTTTGAAAGCTTTATTTTTCCACAGTCAGCTGAAATACTCATGCATTCATTTCATAGTTTTTTGGGGTTTTTTTTACCCCCACGCACTGATAGAAATCATTTACATATTTCAATGTCATTTGCATTTTAACCCATAAAGACCCAGTGTTACTTTTGTGACACTTCTCAAATGAAATTTATTCTTTATTTGACTTTTCTTAAGCGATTTATCAACATTTATTATAATATTTTTACCCCAGCCCCTGAAGCGGAGGCAAGGGGTGTTGTTTTTGGTTCGGTTTGTTTCTTTGTTTGTTTGTTAACACTTTAGCAGCAAAACTATTGGTTGAATTCATACCAGATTGGGTTTATAGATTGCCAGTGACCAAGAAAAGATCTCATTACATTTAGGGAAAAGTAGGTCCAAGTTCAAATTTCTTATGAATTTTTATTTATTTATTTTTTTTAATTTTCCATTTATTTATAATGGGCAAAATTTCAAATGTCTGTAGAAGCAAAACTATTGGTTGAATTCATACCAAATTGGGTTTATATATTGCCAGTGACCAAGAAAAGATCTCATTACATTTAGGGAAAAGTAGGTCAAAGTTCCAATTTTTTGAATGAATTTTTAAACCCCCCCCCCCCCTCTCCCATTTACAAATAATGGGCAAAATTTCAAATGTCTGTAGCAGCAAAACTATTGGTTGAAT